>NC_051066.1:86357889-86549851 GCF_004664715.2 Peromyscus leucopus | reverse complement strand
GTGAACAGTTCTTCATACTAAAATTTGTTTTTTCAAAAAAAAAATTGATGCAGTTTCATTCTTACTTGTCTTCGAAGAAGTCAGATTAGCAAATAAATGGTTGACAAGCAAGAGACTGAAGGGGCAGAAAATAAATAATAAATAATAATAAATAATAAATAAAATAATAAAAAGAAAGAAAATAGATGAAGTAGAAACTACGGAGTACAACCCACAGCTCCAGAGAAGCTAGGTGACAAGGAGGACCCTAAGAGGGACCCATGGATTACCCTGGGAAGGGGAAATAGATGAGATCTCCTGAGTAAACTGGGGGTGGGAGGGGCAATGGAGGGCAGGGGATGGGGGATGGGAGCTTGGGGAAATAGGATGGTTGAGTTTGAACAGGGACTGAGTGGGAGAGCAATGAGGGAGATATCTTGATAGAGGGAGACATTATGGGGATAGGGTAGAAACTTGGTGCGAGGAAAGTTCCCAAGAATCTACAGGGATGACCCCAGCTTAAACTACTAGCAGTAGTGGAGGGGATACCTGAACTGGCCTACCCTGGTGATCAGTGATCTCACTCCCCCGGGGGGAGTGAGAGGAGGGATGAGGGGGGATCTGTGGTTGGATTGCAGAATGAATAAAAAATTTCTTAATAAAAAAAGAAAAAAGAATTAAATTTGAAAATACTCTCAAGATTGAAAATATAAATATGTAAAACTCACATACTTATTTTTGCAAGTAGGTTCTTTAACATTTATCACTATTGCATTCATCAATAGAGCCACAGAATGGTAAGTCTACCACAAAAAGCAACATAACATCATTGGTGAGAAATGACATGCACCAACTTTAGTTTTTCAGTGTTTATGATTTTTATTGACAGGTACTTTTATTTTATGTGTATGAGTGATTTGCCTGCAAGTATGTATGTATACTACATGCATGTTGGTTCTAGCAGAGACCAGAAGAGATGATTTGATTAATTTAAACTGGAATTATAGATAGTTGTGAGCCTCTGTGTGTGGGTGCTGGGAATCAAACCTTGGTCCTATGAAAAACGATAAGTGTTCTGAACTACCAAGTCATCTCTCTAGCCCATCAAGTCTCTTCCAGAAACTATTTATTAGTTGGTATTTCATTTCAGTGTTTGGGTAAAGCAAGTAAGGGCATATCAAATTTTAGTACAGAAAACATTTTGGATAAATATAACATAGTAAATGCAGCAATATCCACCTGAAATTCTAGTATAATTTGTGTGCTTATATGTCTTCAATATATTTAAGAAATTTTATTGTAGTTAATAAACTGACTGCATAGTCTTCTCATTGCCACCTTCATATCTTTATTCCTAAGTGTATAAATTACTGGATTTAGAAAAGGGGTAATAACTGCATCAAAGAGGGCAAGAAATTTATCCAGCTGTGATGTTGGAAATGGCCACATGTAGAAGAAGATTAAGGGTCCAAAGAACAAAACAACCACCATGACATGGGCTGACAGAGTGGAGAGAGCCTTAGTTAAACTACCCAGAGATTTCTTTTGAACAGTCATCAAAATAAACATGTAAGAGATGATCAGAATTAAAAAGGAGGCCACAGAAATGAACCCACTGTTGGCAGTAACCATAAATTCCAGTGCATTGGTGTCCATACAAGCAAGTTTAATAAACCGAGGAAGGTCACAGAAAAAGCTGTCTAATTCATTAGAGCCACAGAAGGGTAAGTCTACCACAAAAAGCAACTGAGTCACTGAGTGGATGAAGCCAATAATCCAAGAAGCAACTAAAAATAAAATGCACTTTTGTGGACTCATGATGGTCAGGTAGTGGAGAGGCTTACATATGGCAACATATCGATCAAAAGCCATGGCTATGAGCAACACCATCTCAGTGCCTCCAACTGCATGGATGAAAAAGATCTGAGTGATACAGCCCCCAAAAGAGATGGTTTTGTGCCTTCTGAAAAGGTCGTAAATCATCTTGGGTGCCGTGGAGGAGCAAAATATCAAGTCAAGAAAGGAAAGATTGGCTAATAGGAAGTACATAGGAGACTGTAAATGGGGGTCTGAAGTTACAGTTAGCACAATGAGAAAATTTCCCAACAGACTTGCCACGTAGAACACACAGGAAAAGAGGAAGAGGAATAGCTGGATTGTCCATGAATTGGAGAGTCCCAGGAAGACAAACTCAGACACCACAGAGTGGTTTGCTGCATGCATTGCCTTTGTTGGCTGTGACAACCCTCGTGCTGTCTGAAATAGGAGAGTAATGAGAAACTCTGATTTAGGACAAGCTGCATTCAACTGACAAAGTCACATGAAAGACTAGCATGACTTCGTAGATAGTTTAAGTAAAATAGCAATTATTTGTCTACTGTGGAATTCTGAGAGCAGGAGAAATAGTCTTCTCCAGGTAGGAATCCCCCAGTGGGTGATCCAATACCAAATGATCAGCCCTGAAATCATATACATGCAAGTAACATTTTATAGACTGAGCAAGTTGTATTTATGTATTTTAGAATATATATGTATATCTGTAGAACAATGAAAAAAAAAGAAGCCACGAATTTGAAACAAAGCAAGCGGGGGCGGGGGATACACTGAAGGGGTTGGAAAGAGGAAAGTGATATAATTATTATAATTTCAAAATATAAAAAATGAAAATATGCTTACTCTAGGTCAAATAATACAATTCTTATTCCTCTCATATATCTTTTTGTTCAAAATATACTAAGCTAATTAATTCTTCCATTTACTTGGGTAATGTATTTGCTATATTTTAATAATAAATTTTGTAGGCAAAGCTTTCAGATGACTCCGAACTAAAGGCTTTTTGGATATTAAATGTGACATTCTTAAGTGTCCGTGGTTTTCATAATTTGGAGATTCCTTAACACATATTAATATTACATTTAAGATCACACTAAATGCCTACATACACATTTTAGGCCTGGAGGTGGACATTTCTCTTATCTTTATATTCAGATGACAAGGAGATAAAAATGGGCAGAGGATTCAGGTTTACAGCACTCACTGTGATTTGGAGAAATTAAAAAAGCCATGGACACTCTGGAGCAGATTCCGTCTGACGCCCAGTGGAGGAAATAATGGAAAATACCAAATGAAAGAGACAACCAGAACGAGAGCTATGTGTCATGATCCCCACAAAGAAGTGAGAGCAAACATGTCAGCAGATGTGGTGAGGACCTGTCTCCATGTAGGTAAAGACTCTTCAGTTCATTCACAACCAAATTAGATGCATGCCAAGTATCAACACAATAGCCTTTTCTTATTGATTAGACAGGAGTTTAAATGTCATGGTTTGGGGATGGATGGAGAAGCAAGCACTGTCACACCTGATGGCAGAAAAATGAAATGGTTAAGTTTGAAATGCCTTCTGAGTTTTTACAAAGGTGTTTGCTTTTGTTCAACACTTCTACCTCTAAGAAATTCTTGAGTATATTCACATGTATATTCATGTGAATAAGGTAGACAATGAAAGAACATTTTTTTGTTATTTTGTCTAAAGCACAATTTTCAAGCTCAATGGCTCAAAAATGCCTTCAGTATGTGACATAGGATACTAGGTAAATAACTCACCTTCGAGTGTTGTAATTTTCGGGTTTTCAAGTTAGTAAAGGTTTAAAAGTGGATAAGTTACTATGATTTGTAAAAATCTGGAAAGCAGGTATGGACATGGTTGGTGGACTGTCCAGCTAATCAATGCTCTGTCTCTACTTAAATCTCAGTTCTCCAGGTTTCAAACTTTCTATTTGTTTCACAGAATGACTCTACTTTAAAAGAGGGCAGAATTGGGAGTGAGGCTGATGCTAGGACAGAGGGTCACTCTCCTCAAACTTCAGTGGGGCCTGATATAGAAATGACAAAAAGATATTAAGTGTACTTTAATCCAAAGAACAACTGTTAATCTCAAAATACTTTACATTGGTGTGGATTTTGGTTTATTAATACAAATTTAAGGTCAATTTTATTATACTATATATATTTATACTCTTGTTTAAGATACTATGTTTCTGAAAGTCTTGTTTCAGATATTGTTTATGAATCTCATTTAAAAATGTAATGTATAATTAAAACACAGATTAATAGTCCTCTATGTTAATCAAACTTATAGTCATGTTATTTAAGTTTTTAAAGTATACAAAGATATATTTCAATTAGATAGGTAATCTTCAAACACTTCAAAGACCTATAGGATATGGTATTTAAAATGTTTTAAGAACTTATCTGGACAGTGAGAAACATTTGCTCCTGGCAGCACCAATTACTTCAAAGAGGATGATGGGCATCGAAGAAACTCCTTATGGAGTTTCCTTACAATGTGGAAGGCTAGCCATTTGGGCAAGAAATTACTTTTGCCTGGACTGCTTGATAAACTGGACATGCAGGACCCATAGGTAGATGACCACTGAACTTAGCCAACGCAAGGCGAGATGGTCCTTCAGGTTCCTGCTTTGCAGAAGAAACTGCTGACATTCTGCAGGACACAGAGGAAAGAGACTGATGAACTTTGCTAATAGGTGGAATAGTCGTTCAAATTTTCTGCTTCACTGAAAAGTATGCCAGAGACTCTAGGCCTGTAGGCTGAAGATAGATGCCTCAGTGTTGCACAGGAACTTTGGGTGACTGTCTAGGCAGCCAGATGTCTCTGTCATTTCTAAAATTTTGGAAGTTGCTTACAATGCACTTCCTGTTTACTCAGGTAGTATTATATCTTCTGGGGTCTTTGATGGAGTTGAAGACTAGATAGTTATAGTTACAGGTTTCCTTCATTATGATACAAGATAAATTAAATATGAAACTTTAGACTTACAAAGATAGGATAGATGATAGATTATTTTCTTTAATTTTGTCAAATACAAATAGACTAAATATTATAACTCTTGCTTGATAACTATTTTGTTATATGTAATTTTACTATGTTAAAATTAAAACCTTCCTTTTTTATTAGACAGAAAAAGGGAAGTGCTATGAGATGTAGTTCTGTATGCTGTGAATATGTGTTGCTACTATTGGTTAATAAGGAGGCTCTTTTGGCCGATGGTAAGGCAGGATAAGAGCCAGGCCTGAAATCCAAGAGAGATACAGAGAAAAGAAGGGTGGAGTCAGGGTAGACATAATCCAGCTGCCCAAGGAGGAACAACATGCCAGCAGATTGGTAACTCCATGGCCACATGACAATGAATAGATTAATAGAAATGGGTTAATTTAAGATGAAAGAGCTGGCTAGCAAGAAGCCTGAGCCGTAGACCAAACAGTTTGCAATTAATATTAAGCCTCGGAGTGATTATTTTATAAGCTGCTGTGGGCCGGGTGGGACACAGGGAAACTTCTTGTTACAATCTCTGACTCTTTTTGCCTGCTCTTGGGACTCTTTTTCTCCTGCTGGGTTGCCTTGTCCAGTCTCCATATGAGGGATTTTGCCTTGTCTTATTGTATCTTGTTTTCTTGGGTTTGGTTGTTGTCTCTTGGAGGCCTACTCTCTTCTGATGGGGAAACTGAGGGAATGGACCTGGGGAAGAGGAGAGGAGGAGGGTAGGAGGAGTGGATGATGTGTGTGTGTGTGTGTGTGTGTGTGTGTGTGTGTGTGTGTGTGTGTGTGTGTGAAACTCTGTCCAGGGTGTACTGTTTGATAGAAGAATCTATTTTCAATACAAAGGCAGTGAAGTTCATCAGACTATGCTTCAGCAAAAATAGATTGAAGTCATATAGTTAACTGAATACAGTTTATTAATGAGGATTTGGACCTCAGTCCCACTGTCTTTGTACTGTCCTAAATCTCAGACTGTGCTCATCACAGAGCAAAGGTCTCTGCTCACACTTCACTGCTAAGTGTAAAGTGTAAGAGAAGGACAAGCCTCAGAGACCTCTACAGAGCTGTGCATTCCCTCCTGTGATCAGGACAGCTTATCCTTTCCTGGGCCAACATAAACAGGCAATGAACTTTAAATCATGTGAAATTAGCATCAATGGAGCAGTCTGATAATGCTGGAGTCTTTGTTAAAGTCACAAATTAACATTTGAAGCTGCTCAGGGAAAGACTGTCTATTCTTGGTAAACATTTTTTCTGAGTTATTAAAAAAGTTGAATTAAATTAGAGTGCCTGGATAGTGCTAAAAATTTCCTCAAAAGAGTTCCATACAATCATCACAAGCTTCTCCACTGTTTCTTCTTCCCGAGAGGGACAGAGAGAGCCCAGGATATCAGTCAGTGTCCTAGAAGTTGTATGGAGAGGCCATTAGAACTGAATGCTTCCACAGGAGTCCTCAGTGTTACCAGAACAGACTGGAAGACTGCTGTCACCCAGTGACACTTTGCCAAGTGTCTGTGATGTTCTTTTGATTCTAAACTAAGGAAACAATGGTCCAGGAAGGTCAAGGACTCTCCTTAAGTCACAGAACAAATTGTTGCAAATCTGGAGCAAGCATGTTTGCCTTTTGGCCTCATAAGTCCCAGATTTATTTATTATTTCATTTCATCCATTTATTTTGCTGTGATTATTCTATAATTTGGGTCCTGTCTGTGGCCAAGGAATCATAACACATTACTTGGACGACATTAGAAGAAGAGAGGGTTTTGAAGGTTTCACTATATAGGAATAATAAATGTTTAATCAATTGTTTGCTAATCATCCCAATTTGATGATACAATATGAGCATGTGACTTAGCTTGTTGTATTACTACAAATATTGTATTTACAGTTAGAATTTAGCCCTTCAACCCATATATATATATATATATATATATATATATATATATATAAAATTCTAGTTTTTTTTACTGTTGTCCAAAATTACTACTTTTTTTGGATGACGGTACTTTACCTCTTATTTTATTTCTTTTGTGGGATGCACACGTAGACTTCCTGTGGTGATATATTGTGTACCCTAATAAACTTTTTCTACCATGCAAAACATCTCATGACTTTGTCCATTCCTCTGACTTGTACACTTTAATTGATGGGTAATATGTTGCAGTTTCCATAGTTAATTCATTTCTTCTGGTTGATTAGGATTTTCCTCTGCTCTATGTGTTTCCACTTCAAATTCTGATTTTTCTCAAAGACAGTTTCTACCAGTGGGATGGTCAGAGGTACAAGGAAGGGCTGTATAGGTAGATCAAAATGAGCAAAGTACAACACACACACACACACACACACACACACACACACACACACACACACCAGTATGAAACTCAGCAGTTTGTGTGCTAACTAGGGAAAGTAATGAAAAGGCAGCTTCCATCCCCCTAACCTACCTGGATCAGTGTTGGAATGATCACAAGTTAGACAACCCGAACCTGCCGAGCTCTAGCCTATGCCATGGCTTGGCATAAAAAGTCAAGTGTAATACCTCCACAGAGGGAATGGTGGCTAATTAGCAGCATGGGAAAGTCACTTCAGTGTTGCCATAGAACTCTGGGACTGCCATTTTGAGTACATTTGGCCAAGGGAATTGTTTCCTAGGACCACAGAAATTTGGCCAGAGCCAAAGGAAATATGTGGTAATGGGTCACTTGAGAAGTAATAAGGGAGAGTAGGGATTTTGTATTTGTGAATATTACATATTTTAAATCCCTTTGGCCTATTGATTTTCTTACTTATAAGAAGAGACATTTCAGCTGGGCGTTGGTGGCGCACGCCTTTAATCCCAGCACTCGGGAGGCAGAGCCAGGCGGATCTCTGTGAGTTCGAGGCCAGCCTGGGCTACCAAGTGAGCTCCAGGAAAGGCGCAAAGCTACACAGAGAAACCCTGTCTCAAAAAACCAAAAAAAAAAAAAAAAAAAAAAAGAGACATTTCTTTTGAAAATATATTAAAAATATATTTTGAAAATATATACTTTCAAAAAGTGAAAAGTGATGCATCATTTCTGCAAGAAGGTAGGAATGGAGAGATAAAATGAGTAAATATCCTTTAATGCATACTGCATGATATAATCCACGTCTATGAGAAGAGTTGACCAAATTAGATGTGATAGGAGGTACAGCTGTCTGATCAACTTTGAGCCAATTTGTTACTGATTATGTGATATGGATAGAAAAAGACACACAATTAGAATAGCTCAAATTTAGGAACTCAAAGAGCTGGTGGATCAGGTAAAAGACAAATTATTTATAGTTTGACCAGTCCTAGAGTAAGAGTTTTTTCCCTTAAAAAATATCAGCAGAGCCAAAGATTTATAGATAAAATTTGCTTCTTTACCTAAAAACCAGAGAATCAATGAAAGGGCCATTTGTAAATTATAATTACACAATATATTATTTTCCATTGGTGATTACACAGTACCTAAATTAATAGCTTAGCTGTGCAGAAGTCTAAAACTCAAGTTCAGATGGTGAGTAGTTCTTCTGGTCTCAACTGGAATTCTTCAGAAGTACAGGCCATCTAGCCTATAGGTACCATCACTCACATGCCTTGAGTTTTAGAGATCTCTAGTCTAGGCACTTCCTTGAAAATACTGTTTGGTTATGAGTCTTGCCCGAGCTTTGTTAAGCTTCTGATTATGAGCAAGCAATAAAAGGAGAAAAATTCCAATCCCAGGATTAGGGCAGTTTCAAACTGCCCTAAATTCTACAAATCAAGAAGCAAAACCTTTACTACACCCCATTGGTCAAATCAAGTTTAGGCACCAAGTCATCTTGAAGACTGGAGAAATAGACTCCACCCATTGGCAGGAAGAGTTACACAGAATTTTTCATCACTATAGATTTTCTGACTAACTATTCTGACTTGTATTGATTAGCCAAGTCTCTGTTAGAATTAAGTAACATCTCTCCCTGACCCTCTTATCCCTTGAGAAATGGTCTCACTATGTAGCCTAAACTACCCTGAGCTTGTGATTCTCCTGTTGTAGCCTCTGGAGTTCTGGGTTATAAGTTGGCGTTACAAAATCTTGCTTGATGTGATATTTGATCCCACTGCTCCGAGGTGGCATCACTACAACTTCTACTAAGGAATGTCAGCTGTCTTCCATGTTGCTTTTTTTCTTATATGCAATGTATTTGTAATAAGTCTTTTAAGTACTTTCTTTTCTCCTTGTTTATTATGTTTTCTCTGTGTCCTCCTGTACCCAGTGGGTGTGTGTGTGCTCATGCTACAGCTTGCTTGTGTTCAGAGTTCAGAGGACAACCTGCAGGATTTGGGTCTCTCCACTGTTTGAGCTTGGTGTATTGGCCTCAGGTTGTTTAGCTTAGTGGCAATTGTCTCTCCACCTGCTAAACCATCCTACTGTCCCTTAAAATATCTTCTCAATGAGTTTACTACAAATAGGACTTGATTTGGTCACATGATATTCTAGATTCTTTTGTGCCTTGTATTGAAGAGGCTTCTAACCGTCAAATAAATTTCAGGAACATAAAAGTAGAAACACAGCCTTGTTACTGAATTTGAAAGGATCCTCCTCAGCACTCTATCGCAAGGAAATTTTCAACACCAGTGAATCAGTTTATGTGTACAAACATGAATGTTTTTACATCATATATGTAAATATATACACATATACATACACACACACTCTGATTAATTGAGGTGTTCACAGGACAGAAGTTTGGAAGATATATAGGAAAAGCCTTTTTGAATCTAAAGATAGCATCAGAGTAGGCCCTACTCTAAGCAACAAGGGTATCAAGAGAGTCATATATCTTAATACCTACTCAAATGTCCTACAAATTCAGCATGTTCTTTTACAGGCTGGAAATGGCAGAGCTATGATACAATGCAGATTGTGTAATGCCCCTGTTTTAGCTAAAATCTATGCATCAAAATTTTCTTAAATGTTTTCATTAAAAAATACCAGTTTTAGGTGAATGAACATTTTTGTGTTAATACTTTGAATGTTTTTTTTATGTTTCCAATAATATTACAGTAGTGTTTATAATTCAGTGATGAAGAGTTTTATGACATGTTAATAAATGAAGATTTACCTTTACAAAATACTCTCTACTGTTACATGCTGATGAGACTCAATCACTTTTCCTCCTATTTAAAAGTAATTTGAGGGCTGGAGAGATGGCTCAGAGGTTAAGAGCACTGGCTGCTCTTCCAGAGGACCTCAGTTCAATTTTCAGCAACCACATGGTGGTTCACAACCATCTGTAATGAGATCTGGTGCTTTTTTCTGGCCTGTAGTCATACATGCAGGCGGAATACTGTATGCATAATCAATCAATCAATCAACCAACCAATCAATCAATCTTAAAAAATAATTTGAGAAGGCTCTAAGTTTTATTACTGAAACCCATGCCAGAGGTGGTGGTTGGTTGGTGGTTCCCAAAACTACCTGTAACTCCAGCTTGAAAAGATCCAATGGTTTCTTCAGACCTTTTTGGGCACATCAAAGCATGTAACATTTTCTCTCTCTTTCTCTCTCATCTCTGTCTGTCCTTCCTTTTCTCCCTCCTCATCCCTTTCTTCCCATATTTATTGCTTCATTACTCACAGTGTTGGGTTTTATATAGTCTATAGACAATTTCTTATCCTGTATTACTGAGACTGTACTTACCTCCTCCTGTTAACTCCCTAGTCCTTACTTAGACAATTTCTTATACTATATCATGCCTGTGACTGTATTCAGCCCTCATTACTTCCCTAGTCTCCACACACTCTCTTCTCTTGCTAGTCTCCTTTCTTCCCACCAGGCTCTCTTCTGCTTTGTGACATGAATTTGTGTAGGGAATAATACGTAAAATTAAAGATTAAAAAAATTCAGCAAAGTGCCAATATTACTAAATAAATGTACAGTAAATAACAATAAAAAGGGATTCACTATGACAAAAACAGAAAGATAAAAAGATAAGAAAAAAATCGGGAGTGGGGAATGCCTTTAATCCCGGCACTCTGGAGGCAGAGGCAGGAGGATTTTGTGAGTTTGAAGTTAGCCAGATCTGTATAGTGAGTTCCAGAACACACAGAGCTACATAGGAAGACCATGTCTCAAAAATCCAAAAACAAATCAACCAAACAAGCAAGTAAGCAAGCAACAAAATAAACAAAATATAAGAATGAGGATGAACTGTTGGAGTGGTTTCTTTCTTGGCCCACAAAGACTGGATACTGCCAGTTATAAACTTACACACACATACACACACATTTACATACACACAAAGCATGCACAATTACACACACATGTATGTACACACATTTGCATACAAGCACATACACAAAAACACACATGAATGTTCATACACACACGCAACACACAGATCCAGCAAACACACATGCAAATATATGTACACAGACATACTGACACACACATGCCCACATACACATACCCACATATACACCAGCATACTCACACATGCATACACCTATGCGTACACACATGTACTCACATAGACATGTGTGCATGTATGCACACACATGTATGATCTTCCATACATACACAAATTCACACAGACACACTTGTACACATAGACACATAGATGCTTACACACATGTAAATTGATTTATGTGTATATAAAGAATGTTATCACTTGAAAATGAGAGAAAACACATATTTGTCTTTTGTTCTTCTTTGTCAGACTTTTTGTTTAATATCATGATGCCCAGTTACATCCATTTCCCATTAAATTACATAATTACTTATTTATTATTATGATTTATTAGTGTTTGAGATTATTTATTATGTTTTCAAGGGTGTAGTTAACCACCTTGGGTTGGAGTTTTCCTTCTAGCACCTTCTGTAGGGCTGAGTTTTTGCATAGATATTGCTTAAATTTGACTTTACCATAAAATATCTTGTTTTCTCCACCTATGGTGAGTGAAAGTTTTGCTGGGTATAGTAGTCTGGGCTGGCATCTGTGGTTTCTTAGAGTCTGAAAGATATCTGTCCAGGCCCTTCTGGGTTTCAGAGTCTCTGTTGAGAAGTCAGGTGTAATTCTTTTTTTTTTTGATATGTATGAATTTTTATATGTATATGTATACACATACACACATATGTAACATTACATATATATATATAAATCAACAATTAAAAGAGGCTGTGAATTTGAGAAATAAAAAAGGGAATGGTACATGAGAGGGTTTGGAGAGAGGACAGAAATGGTGGGAAATAATGCCAATCTATTACAATCCCAAAAAGGTTTTAAAAAATAATAAATGAAAAAATAAATAAGACCGAATAAACAAGTATTCTTAGCAGAGTAATTATTAATATTATTACAGATTATTTCATGATTTAAATAATTAAAATAAATATATAAAATTATATAATATAATTAAAGTTGTATTTCGTTCATAGAAATATCATTATATTTTAATTCTTTTTTTAAAATTTTATTTTATTTTATTTTACAATACAATTCAGTTCTACATATCAGCCACCTATTCCCTTGTTCTCCCCACTCCCGCCCCCTCTCCTTCCCCCCAGCCCACCCCTCATTCCCACCTCCTCCAGGGCAAAGCCTCCCCAAAGACTGAGGTCAACCTGGTAGACTCAGTCCAGGCAGGTCCAGTCCTCTTCCTCCCAGACTGAGCCAAGCGTTCCTGCATAAGACCCAGGTTTCAAACAGCCAACTCATGCAATGAGTACAGGACCTGGTCCCACTGCCTGGATGCCTCCCAAACAGATCAAGCCAATCGACTGTCTTACCTGTTCAGAGGGCCTGATCCAGTTGGGGGCCCCTCAGCCATTGGTTCATAGTTCATGTGTTTCCATTCGTTTGGCTATTTGTCCCTGTGCTTTATCCAAGCTTGGTCTCAACAATTCTTGCTCATATAAACCCTCCTCTTTCTTGCTAATTGGACTCCAGGAGCTCCAGGGCCTAGCTGTGGATCTCTGCATTCGGTCTGGAGAGAGAGATGGTTCAGCGGTTGAGAGCACTGGCTGCTCTTCCAGAGGACCTGGGTTCAATTCCCAGCACCCACATGGCAGTTCACAGGTGTAATTCTAATGGGTCTGTCTTTATATGTTACTTGGCCCTTTTATTTTGTAGCTTTCAATATTCTTTCTTTGTTATGTGTATTTAGTGTTTTGGTTATTATGTGGCAGGCAGGGTGCTTTCTTTTCTGGTCCAATCTATTTGGTATTCTGTAAGCTTTTTTTATGTCCTTCTTAAGGATAGGAAATTTTTCTTCTATGATTTTGTTAAAAATATTTTCTGGGCCTTTGAGTAGGGATTCTTCTTCTATTCCTACTCTTATTTTGTTTGGTCTTTTCATAGTGTCCCACAAGTCCTGGATGTTTTGTGTCATGAAGTTTTTATATTTAATATTTTCATTGACCAATGTATCATTTTTCTTCTATTGTATCTTCTATGCTTGAGAGTCTCTCTTTTCTCTCCCATCTGAGGAGAGGAAAGCTTGTGTCTATAGTTCCTGTTTGCTTACCTAGATTTTCCATCTCCAGGATTCCCTCAGTTTGTGTTTTCTTGTTTGTTTCTATTTTCAGGTTCTTGAACAGTTTTATTCATTTCCTTCACCTACTTCTTTGTTTTATTCTTGGCTTTCTTTAAGTGATATATTAATTTCCTCCCATTGTTTGTTTGTGTTTTCCTGGATTTCTTTATTTTCCATGTAAGAACCTCTATTATCTTCATAAAGTTGGTTTAAGGTCATTTTCTTGTGCTTCAGCTGTGTTGGACTATTCAGGGCTCTCTGTAGTAGGATAGCTGGGCTGTACTGGTGACACATTTCCATGTCTATTGTTGTGTTCTTATGCTGGCCTTTAGGCATCTGGGTTTTGGGTAATAAGTTTTAGGGGTCAATTTCTTAGTTTACCTTTGTTGGATTGGTGTTTTCCCCCTTGTTTTTGTTTCCTCTCTGGTCTATGGCCTGAGTTGCCTATGATTCTGGTGACCAGAGAGTCACTGGGATTATGTCAGCCTGCATGGCTTCTGTGGTTTTGGGTGTTGGTGCTGCCTTTGAAGTTCTGTGAATTGGCATGGCCTCTGGAGTTCTGGGTATTCTCATGTCCTCTGGCAGTGCAGGGGCTTGTGCTGGACCTATGGGCCAGGATATTGTGACATTGGGAATGCGGCTGTTGGGGAAAGCTGGGCTATCTCTGAGGTATGTTGGAGATCTGCAGGTAGGGTCTGACCTGGGGTTCTGGGTACCAGCATGGTCTCTGGTAGGACAGGGGTCTTCTGCCAGAGTTATAGGTCAGGATATGGACTAAACTTGCTTTCTTATAGAACCCAGGACTGCCAGCCCAAGATTGGTACTACCCACAATGGGCTGGGCCCTCACCCATAAGTCACTAATTATGAGAAGGTCTACAGCCAGATTTTATGGAGGCATTTTGTTCATTGAGGTTCCATCCTTTCATATAACTCCAGGTCAGTTTTTGTAGCAAGTTGACATAAAACTAGCCAGCACAATTGATCCCCTATCAACTTGACAAACAAACACAACATTGTGAAGCCTTAACATTCTTTTCTTATTCTTCCCTGAGATCAGACATTAACATCAACATCACAATGTAAACATTCTAAAATTTAAAATCTCACAGTTTTTAAAAATACACTTAAAAATTGAGTCTCCTTAAAGTTCAAAGTCTTGAGGCCAGGTAGAAACCTGGTGCAAGGGAAACTCCCATGAATCTACAGGATGACCCCAGCTAAGACTCCTAGCAATAGTGGATAGGTAGCCGGAACTGGCCATCTCCTGTAATCAGATTGGTAATTACCCTGATTGTCATCTTAGAGCCTCCATCCAGTGACTGATGGAAATAGATGCAGAGATCCCCAGCCAATCACTGGGCCAAGCTTGGGGAATCCTGCTGAAGATAAGGATGAAGGAATGTATGACCAGGGGTGTCAAGGTCATCACAAGGGAATCCAAAGAAACACCTAAACTGGGTTCATTGGAACTCACAGAGTCTGGACCTCCAGCTAGGGAGCCTGCATGGGACCAACCTAGGCCCTCTACATATGTGTGACAGTTGTGTAGCTTCATTTCCTTGTGGGACTCCTAGTGGTGGAAGCAGGTCCTGTCCCTAATGCTTTGGCTGGCTTCCAGGAACCTATTCATGCTAGGTTGCCTTGCCTAGCCTTAATACAAGGGGAGGAGCTTAGTCCCAGCTCAACTTGATATGCCATGCTTTGTTGACACCCATGGGAGGCCTGCCCCTTTCTGAACAGAAACAGAGGAGGAGTATCCACTGGGGGGTGGAGTGGAGGTAGGAAATGGGAGGAGAGGAGAGAGGGGAAACTTAGGTGGGGATATAAAAATAAATGAATATACTTAATTAATTATAAAAATTAAAAAATCCAAAGTCTTTTAAAATTCAGTTTCTCAACTGTGGTCTTTTGTAAAATCAAAAGTAAATTAAATAATTTCTTTTTTCAAGAAGGGAGAACCAGGGCACAGTCACAATCTTGATAGAGCAAATCCACACCTAGAATGTGTAAATACCTCAATGCCCAATCACCTGGGGTTCACTCATGATCTTCTGGACTCCTCCAAAAGGTTTGGGTCACTTCTCTGACTGTACCCTCTCCAGCACACACAGCCTGTCTTCTCTGCTCAGGCTGGCTCCAATCCACTTCTTCTGCTGTTCTCGATGCCATTTTAAAAGAGGTGTATTTTTTTTTTTCTTTTAGAATGTTAGCTCCTCAAAAGCAGGGGCAATGTTTTCCGTATGTTCTATTGTGGCTAGTACACTGCAAATGTTCAATAAATATTGGTGATGGGAGGCAGAGAGTCTCAATGATGAGGGTGATAAAAATCCCAAGCACTGTTCTATGGCTTATTTCATTATGATCTGATTACATTCAGAAATATCAGGTCTTTTGTACAAATTATCCCAAATACTGCATTCAAATAAAAGTGCAGTGGAGGTGGAGGGTATTTTCAAGAGAAATGAAATCACATGCATTTGTGGTGCCATGATGAATCTTCATTCATAGCTCATTTACCTTGATATTGCCTCAGTTCCCAGGCCAAGAAGAATTAAGCTATGGACAGGAGGATGTCACTTGATTCAAGTAAATTACAAATAATACCTGAAACTTGTCACATTTGTCTAATTGGCTATTCATATGCATTAGACATTGCTAAATTTTGATTCTGAAATTGTGATACTTACCTGATATTCGTTATTGATTTTTTTAATGAATAATGCCCAATAGATAAAGAAAAATTTGCAACCTCAAATTTTCCACCCCTTGGAATTTAAATACTAAATTTGTTTTTAGCTTATTTCCCTAATTGTTCCCCCTTTCAAAAAATATAATGTGATCTTTACAAATGTGTTCTTTAACAGTTACCACTATTATATTGGTTATTGTGGTGGGGTAAGACTATTGGTGAGCTAAGCCTGGCAAACTCTTTTTGTCTTCAAGTCTGTTGAATAAACAGTTAATAATATCCAAATTCAATTCAGGCAGAAAACAAGCAAGGTTACATCACATATTAGTACATAGTAACATTATGGTTAAATATAGCATAGTTTATATAGTACACAGTCATCTGAAATTCTACTTGCATGTTCATGTATCATCAGTATATTTAAGGTAGTTTACTATAATCCATAAGCCGAGTGCATAGTCTTCTCATTGCTGCCTTCATCTCTTTATTCCTAAGTGTATAAATTACTGGATTTAGGAAAGGAGTAATAATTACATCAAAGATGGCAAGAAATTTATCAAGATGTGATGTTGGAAATGGCCACATGTAGAAGAAGATTAAAGGTCCAAAGAACAAAATGACCACCATGACATGAGCTGACAGAGTGGAGAGAGCCTTAGCTAAACTCCCCAAAGATTTCTTTTGAACAGTCATCAAAATAAACATGTAAGAGATGATCAGAATTAAAAAGGAGGCACAGAAATGAACCCACTGTTGGCAGTAACCATAAATTCCAGTGCATTGGTGTCCATACAAGCAAGTTTAATAAACCGAGGAAGGTCACAAAAAAAGCTGTCTAATTCATTAGGGCCACAGAAGGGCAAGTCTACCACAAAAAGCAACTGAGTCACTGAGTGGATGAAGCCAATAATCCAAGAAGAAACTAAAATCAAAATGCACTTTTGTGGACTCATGATGGTCAGGTAGTGAAGAGGCTTACATATTGGCAACATATCGATCAAAAGCCATGGCTATGAGCAGCAGCATCTCAGCGCCTCCAATTGCATGGATCAAAAAGATCTGAGTGATACAGCCCCCAAAAGAGATGGTTTTGTGCTTTCTGAAAAGGTCGTAAATCATCTTGGGTGCTGTTGATGATGAACATATCAAGTCAATGATGGAAAGATTGGCTAATAGGAAGTACATAGGAGACTGTAAATGGGGGTCTGAAGTTACAGTTAGCACAATGAGAAAATTTCCCAACAGACTTGCCACATAGAACACACAAGAAAAGAGGAAGAGGAATAGCTGGATTGTCCATGAGTTGGAGAGTCCCAGGAAGACAAACTCAGATACCACAGAGTGGTTTGCTTCATGCATTGCCTCTGTTGGCTTGTAACAGCCTTCATGCTGTATGAAATAGGAGAACAATGAGAAACTCTGATTTAGGACAAGCAGTGTTTCAACTGACAAAGTCACATGAAAGACTAGCATGCCTTTGGAGAGAGTTATGTATGAATAGTGAAAGAAAAAGAGGCCATAAATTTGAAACAAAGCAAGGGGTGGGAGATACATAAAAGGGATTAGTGTGAAGAAAGGAGGAAAGTGATGTAAAGATATTCTAACTTCAAACAATAAAAAAGTGCTTCTTTCAGGCCAGACCCAAAAAGCAATTACTACTCCTCTCATATATCTCATTGTTTAAAGTATACCAAAACTTAACCATTTCATTTACTTAGATAAATTTTTAAAAATATATATATATATATATATTTTTTTTTTTTTCGAGACAGGGTTTCTCTGTGTAGCTTTGCGCCTTTCCTGGGACTCCTTGTAGCAGGCTGGCTCAATCACAAGATCCGCCTGACTCTGCTCCGAGTGCTGGGATTAAAGGCGTGCGCCACCAACCCGGCAAAAATATATTTTTTATATTTTAAAAATATAATTTTATAGGCATATCTTTCAGATGTAGCTAAAAGATTTTTTTTGGATATTAACTGTCCATTGTTTTTTTACATCAACACGGTAACTGTCAAATTCTTAAGTTACTGTGTTTTCCATAATTTGGCAATTATTTAAGATATTAATATTAGTATATGATCACATTAAAAAGCCTATATATACATTTCAGGATCAGAGAAGAGGAAACATCCCTCTTCTCTCTATATTGAAATGAGGAGACAAAAAAGGACCGAGGATGCAGGTTTATAGCACTCACTGTGATTTGGAGAAATTAAAGAAAGCCATGGACACTCTAAAGCAGATTCTGCCTGATGTCCAGTGGAGGAAATAAAGGAAAATATCAAATGAAAGTGACAACCAGAATGAGAACCATGTGTCATAATCCCCACAAAGAAGTGAGAGGTAAAGACTCTTCAGTTGATTCACAACTAAATTAAATGCATGCCAAATATCAACACAACAGCCTTTTCTTATGAATTAGACAGGAGTTTAAATGTCATGGTTTAGTGATGGATGGAGAAGCAAGCATTCTCATACCTGATGGCAGAAAAATGAAATGGTTAAGTTTGAAATGCCTTCTGAGTTTTTACAAAGGTGTTTGCTTTGGTTCAGCACTTCTACCTCTAAGGTTCAAAATTCCTGAGTATATTCACATGTATATTCATGTGAATAAGGTAGACAATGAAAGAACTTTTTTTGTTTTGTCTAAAGCACTGTTTTCAAGCTCAATGGCTCAAAAATGCCTTCAGTATGTGACATAGGATACTAGGTAAATAACTCACCTTCGAGTGTTGTAATTTTTGGTCTTTCAAGTTAGTAAAGGTTTAAAAGTGGATAAGTTACTATGGTTTGTAAAAATCTGGAAAGCAGGTATGGACATTGTTGGTGGACTGTCCAGCTAGTCAACTCTCTGTCTCTAATCAAATCTCAGTTCCCCAGGTTTTAAACTTTCCATTTGTTTAGCAGAATGGCTCTACTTTAAAAGAGGGCAGAATTGGGGGTGAGGGTGATGCTAGGACAGAGGGATACTCTCTTCAAACTTCAGTGGGCCCCTTTGCAGAGGACAACATCCACACAGCCCATTGAATGTGAAGAAGTTGAGCTGGTGCCTGTATTGAGCCTTCACCTGTGCATTCTAGTTTCTTTGGTGAGGGAAGGTACTCTGCAGGCTACTGAAAGGGAAACATCGATGCCAACCCACCCACAAACCCCTGGACCTACAATCTGTCCTTCTGCAAGGTGTGCTAGGGTAATGGGTGGCACAGCACTTGTGGGAGTAGCCAACCAATATCTGAACTCCAAGCCATGAGAAGGAGCCCATGTCCTACACTGCTTGGGATAGCTAAGAACAGGAGACTGGATAGCCCAGAGACATAGGGTAGAATTAAAAATGACTGGTTAAAAAAATCAGTGAAATGATTCCTAATAATATTCTTCTATACTCATAGATTGGTGCCTTGTCCAGTCATCATCAGAGAGGTTTCCTATGGCAGAAGATGGGAGTGGATGGAGACCCACAGCAGACATTAGGCAAGAGAGAGAGTCTAAATGTGTGGTTTCCATTGGATCCTTCCAGTCTGCACTTTGGGAACCCCGTGGAGGGAATGAGGAATAACTGTAGGAGTCAGTGGGATGGAGGACACCAGGAGAACATGACTCAACTAAGCAGAGTGCATACAGACAGGCTCACAGAGACTAAAGCAGGAAGCATGGTGTCTGCATGGGTCTGCACCAGGTCCTCTGTGTGTATATTATGGTGTTTTTGTGGGACTTTTACCAGTGGGAGTGGGTGTATCTTTGACTCTTTTGCCTGCTCTTGGGACTCTTTTCCTCCTATTGGGTTGCCTTGTCCAGCCCCCATATGAGGGCTTTCACCTTGTCTTATTATTTCTTTTTTTTTCATGTGTTTGGTTGTTGTCTCTTGGAGGCCTACTCTCTTCTGAAGGGAAACTGAGGGGAAGAGGAGAGGAGGAAGGTGGGAGGAGTGGATGGTGTGTGTGTGAAACTCTGGTCAGGGTGTATTGTTTGATAGAAGAATCTATTTTCAATGAAAATGCAGCAAAGTACTTCAGACTCTATGCTTCAGTGAAAATAGATTAAAGTCATATAGTTAACTGAATACAGTTTATTAATGAGGATTTGGACCTCAGTCTCACTGTCTTTGCACTGTCCTAAATCTCAGACTGTGCTCATCACAGAACAAAAGTCTCTGCTCACACTCCACTGCTAAGTGTAAAGTGTAAGATAAGGACAAGCCTCAGAGACCTCTCCAGAGCTGTGCATTCCCTCCTGTGATCAGGGCAGTTTATCCTTTCCCGAGCCAACATAATCAGGCAATGAACTTAAATCATGTGAAATTAACACTAATGGAACAGGTTGATAATGCTGGAGTCTTTGTTAAAATATAAAATCAACATTTGAAGCTGCTCAGGGAAAGACTGGCTGTTCTTTACTTGGTAAACTTTTTTTTCTGAGTTATTAAAAAAGTTGAATTAAATTGGAGTTTCTGGATAGAGCTGAAAATTTCCTTGGAAGAGTTCCATATGATCATCACAAGCTTCTCCATTGTTTCTTCTTCCTGAGATGGACACAGAGAGCCCAGGACATCGGTCAGTGTCCTAGAAGTTGTGTGGAGAGGCCATTAGAACTGCATGCTTCCACAGGAGTCCTCAGTGCTGCCAGGACAGACTGAAAGACTGCTGTCACCCAGTGACACTTTGCCAAGTGTCTGTGATGTTCTTTTGATTCTAAACCAAGGAAACAATGGTCCAGGAAGGTCGAGGACTCTGCTTAAGCCACAGAACAAATTGTTGCAAATCTGGAGCAAGCATGTTTGCCTCTTGGCCTCATAAGTCCCAGATTTATTTATTATTTCATTCCAAGCATTTATTTTGCTCTGATTATTTTATAATTTGTGTCCTGTCTGTGGCCCTAGTGATCACAACCTATCACTTGGACAACATTATAAGAAGAGAGGGTTCTGAAAGTTTCACTATATAGGAATAATGAACATTAAATCAATTGTTTGCTAATCATCCCTACTTGATAATACAATATGATTATGTGTCTTAACAGTTTATTGTATACCTACAAATACTGTATTTACAGTTAGAATTCAGCCCTTCAACCTATATATATGAACTCTAGTTTCTTTACTGTTGTCCAAGACTATTGATATTTTCTCTATCTGGCTATACTTTAACTCTTATTTTATTCCTTTTTTGGGTGTGCACATGTAAGACTTCCATAAAAATGCCACTGGAGTAACCTCTACCATGCCAAAAATCTCATGACTTTGCTCATCCCTCTGACTTGTACACTTTAATTGATGGGTAATATGTTGCAATTTCCGTAATGAATTTATTTCTTCTGGTTGATTAGATTTTTTACTCTGCTCTATGTGTTTCCACTTCAAATTCTGATTTTTCTCAAAGACAGTTTCTACCAGTGGGATGGTCAGAGGTACAAGGAAGGGTTGGAGAGGTAGATCAAAATGAGCAAAGTACAACACACACACACACACACACACACACACACACACACACACACACACACACACACACCAGTATGAAACTCAGCAGTTTGTGTGCTAACTAGGGAAAGTAATGAAAAGGCAGCTTCCATCCCCCTAACCTACCTGGATCAGTGTTGGAATGATCACAAGTTAGACAACCCGAACCTGCCGAGCTCTAGCCTATGCCATGGCTTGGCATAAAAAGTCAAGTGTAATACCTCCACAGAGGGAATGGTGGCTAATTAGCAGCATGGGAAAGTCACTTTAGTATTGCCATAGAACTCTGGGACTGCCATTTTGAGTACATTTGGCCAAGGGAATTGTTTCCTAGGACCACAGAAATTTGGCCAGAGTCAAAGGAAAACTGATAATGGGACAGTGGAGGAGAAAGAAGGGAGACCACAGAATTATTTTACTATAGAAATTCACTGCTAAGTTTTATCCCCTTTGAATAGTAAAGCAATGAATATTTAGTGATATATTAAAATGATAGAATGTAAATCTCAATTAACATATTTTATCAAGTTGTTGTGTTTACTATTTTACAATGGTACATGAAGATATAAAATGTATTTAGAATTTATAAATACAGTTGAAGGGGCTCACTTTTCTGCAGGCAGTAGAGTATTTAGAAACAAAACAAGGTTGCTTGGTTTTTATAGCCTAAATTTTGTCAGATGGTGTCTTTGGTCTCATTGATCGGTCTTTTTTGTTTTAGTTTCTTTATCTATAAATCAAGAATGAACATATTACCTACCTTGTTTTTGCTAGAATTAAATCAGTGCATATAAAAAACCTGAAATGTTAAATACATATGATAATTGTTGAAGGTGGTGCAGAAGGGACCTGTGGGTGGTTACAGGTAGAGAGAGTCTTGGTGGAAGCCCAGAGTTGGCTGTGGTGCAGGCATGGGTGGCCAGAGTAGGTAGGGTCACTAGCTGTGGGATCTGGGATTGATCTGGAGGGTTATGAAAAAGATGTGATGGGTAGGTCAGCTGTACTCACCAAGTTCGACCATGGAGGAGAACTTGAGACATCTGGGTACCAAGTGGGGTGGTTATAAAATTGAATGTTTAATAATTTCAAACAAAATTTATGTCAGATTATCATTAGTCTTTTTGCCCTTGGTGTTTTATTTACTAGCCTGTTTGGAACTGCCATAGCTTTCACCCCATCAGCATCCTTACAGGATTTTAAGAGCCTATTGATTGTTTTAGTTCAGCTGCAACCACAGTCATTGCTTCCTATAAGCTTCATTTTACACCACTACCACCACCACCACAAAAATGTTTATTGAATGCTTATTAAAACAGGGAAATATAACAATAAAAAGGAGTTATGCTCATCTTCAACAGTAAATTGCTGGACATAATCCACTAGGCTCCTTTTGGAAGTTTAAAAACACTATAACTGGTAGATTGAGTGGAAAATCAACTTTGTTTTGAGGTATTTTACATAGTAATTATAAAAGGAACATGTAGAAAACATTCCTTAATTTATTTTGCAAAATCATTAAGGTAAAATACTGTACAGAATTATGACTATTAAATACTTTCTAGGAAGCATCCGGCACAGGGTCTGAGCATAGAATCTCTAATTCTAACTCCCGGTATCCATGGTGATGAAGGTACTAATGACAGTAACTTGACAAATCCCTGAATGTAACCCGGTACACAAACTAATAGAGAGCTGAAATATCACTGAATTTGTTTTCCTCATTGTCATGGAGTGTAGAGTTGCATTTTTACTGTTTTTAAAAAAGTACTTAGGATACCTTCCTGTACCTAAGAATCTGGTAGCAGAGTTTCCTCATTGCTGCTTTCATCTCCTTGTTCCTGAATGTGTAGATGACTGGATTCAGAAAAGGAGTGAGGACTGCATCAAAAATAGCAAGAAATTTGTTTAAGTGTGATGAAGGGAAGGGCCAGGTGTAGAAGAAGATTAATGGTCCAAAGAACAAAACCACCACAGTCACATGAGCCGACAAAGTGGAGAAGGCCTTGGATATGCCACCTGAAGAGTGCTTCCTAACAGTTACCAAAATGAAGATATAGGAAATGATCAGTATGAAGAAGGTGCCCACAGAGATGAGTCCACTGTTGGCTGTGACCATGAGCTCCAATTTATTAGTCTCTGTGCAAGCAAGTTTAATGAGCTGAGGGAGATCACAGTAAAAACTGTCCAATGTATTAGGTCCACAGAAGGGCAAGTCTACAACAAAAGCTAGTTGGGCCACTGAGTGGATAAGTCCCAGGATCCAGGCGACTGACAAAATGAAAATGCATATTCCTGGTCTCATGATGGTCAAGTAGTGCAGAGGTTTACATATGGCTATGTATCTATCAAAGGCCATGGCTATGAGCAGCACCATTTCTGTGCCTCCAATAGTATGAATAAAGAAGATCTGAGTTATATAACCCCCAAATGAGATGGATTTGTGTTTTCTAAAAAGATCATAAATCATCTTGGGTGCTGCAACAGAGCAAGCTCCCAGGTCAAGAAATGAGAGATTGGCCAGCAGGAAGTACATTGGGGAGTGCAGGTTGGAGTCAGCGGTCACAGAGAATACAATGAGGAGGTTCCCCATCAGACTTGCCGTATAGAACACAGAAGAAAAGAGGAAGAGAAGTAACTGGATTCCCCACCTATTGGAGAGTCCCAGGAACACAAACTCAGATACAACAGAGTAGTTGTTTCCATCCATTGCAGTGGAGAACAGAGCTGTATTCAACAAAACCTGAAAAAAGCAGAGAAGAGAAAAATCAAGCTTTGTGTGGAGTTAGTAATTACATCAGTTTCAAACTGCTGCACAGAACCAATATACTTCGGCATACTTGTAGAAAATTGGCAGTCACTCAATGACATGAGCCACCACATCTAATGTTTTTTATTTTCTAACATTATCCAAATAAAGATTGGGGAATACTTGGGGATAATTATTAGAAAAGAACAAATGACTGGCCTGAAGAAAGGCTACGAGAAGACTGAAGACTCACTGGAAATAACACAAGTGGAATGAAGGAAAAAACCCTCTGATTTCTCTCTGCCAGTTTGTTGCTCCTGCCCATGGTGTTTCTCAAATACCAACGAGTTTCTGTTGATCTTCATTTTTCTTACCTCTTTGATTGCTCCAGTTAGCAAAGTGGTACAGTACCATTACTCCCATTATTGCTGTCTCGTAGTTAATCTTATATGAAACCATATTCACCTTTTCCATATACAGGGAGAAGATAATGTAGGAACTCTAACAGCACCCCATTTTAATAAGTCTAGGGAGTACAAAGGGATACTTAGGTTGTAGATGCATCAGAGTAAGAACAAGGTCAGAAATGATACTTTGGATGCAGAAAAAAGCGTGGATTATGTGAATAAAATACATAAATTCTGTTTTATAACAAAGTTTATTAACAATTTCTACATGATTGATACTTGAAGACCATTTCCACATTGTTTAGTCTTTTCGTACTTCATTGCATGGTGGAAAGAACATTATTTGGAATGAGAAAAACAGTCACATCCTAGCCCCAAGTCTTTGAGAACTCAAGGAAGGTTTTTCTTCCATCCCTTCCACACTTTGCTCACTACCTGCCTCCCACTCAATTGTCTGTTAAATTAAGGGGGCTGAGTGCAGATGATAAATAATTATCCCAAGTCTAATATTTTGGTTATTTTATAATATAATACTTGTCTACTATGCAATGAAACTCTTCATAATGATGGTATCCTCTTCTCTTTGGGCTGCTAGTGTGCCCACTCTTGTTCCTTGTTTGTAGTTATTTATATTTCATATTCCATAGAAGACCTTTCCTCAGGTCAATCTACTTCTTATTCCTCTTGTTATGCAGTTAGAACACCACCATAAATTCACAGTGTCACTTATCATAGCCCTTTGTGATCAATGAACAAACACTTAACTAGTTGTCTACCATACCCAATGTTCACTGAATTTATTGAAGTAGTAACACATCCAGTACTCGTTAGTCTTCTATTAAAGCATACATCAATGTTAATAATAGTAAGATTGCCAAACAAGTAATATGCGCCTATAATTTTTCTGAAATAGAAATGATACCTGTGAGTCATCCTGATGATGGTTGTGCTCTGAAGGAAATAAGACTCCGTGCTGCAGGTTCAGAGATAGCTCTGGTTCATTTCAATCTACAACTCATATCTGGGCTTAAAGATTTCCTGACACAACCAAGGAATCTCTGCAGCAGTCCCCGGTTGACAAACTCTCTATGAAAGCAATAACCCAATTCAAAACAAAACCAGCAACAACTATGTGCATGGCACCATACTTTCTTCCACACACTATCTTGTCTGATACTGCAGGCGTTGATGCTATTGTCCCTTCATAGAAGAATTAAGACCACAAGAGTAGAAGTAACATTTCAGAACAGTGAGTTGTAGAGACCCTAACAGTCTGGTCAGCTTCTTCTCCAATATGTATAGGAGACTTGGCCTTTTCTCATAACTGTTCAGTTGTGTGCTGCACCTTAGTGGCTGTCTGGCTGCCTTATAGTGACTCACAGTGTGCTTGGCAGATTTAAATGGGAGAAGGCAGGCTGCACTCATAAGTATTGGGGTTTCTTAGTTTTCTTAAAATACAACTCCTAAAATAAACATGGAGAAGGAGAACAATCCATTCAACACCTGCAGCTCAGAACATCCTGGTTGTTTCCAGGCCATCTTTATCTATTTCCACATGAAGACCTTTAGTGTTTCAAAGAACAGACAGTTCTTTGCACTCTCTGATGCAGAGTCAATTCTTACCCACACTTGTAAAGCTGCCTCTGAAACTTCTAGCTCCTTGGTTTTGAATCTCAAACTTAGAGTTAAAAAAGTAATTTAAGTTTCTGACATTGTATCTTTCTTCTTTTCCTTAGTTTATTTTTTTGGCTTATTAATCTTAGTTTAGGCATTTTTTTCTGGTGTAAGGTAATATTTAATTGATTTCTATGGAAAATAATCCAATATAAAAAAATCTGTTCAATACTGGCTAGTTGGGATGTTAGATATTATACCCCAATAGGCTATTTCTATATTTGTCAGTAGTGCTCTTAAAGGTTTATTTCCAAAGACTTAAGCATAGTATAGCTTCTTCTGGTCAGAAGTAGCATTATTTCATGCATTAACATTTACACGAGTGCTGCTACTGTGGGAGACACAGCTAATTGGCCCACAGAGGAGTACTGACCAAATGATACCACAGAGACTTGAGATCGCCAGTATGAACTCATTTGTGCAAGAAAATTGTTACCCGGAATCCTGGCAAGTCAATGGAGGAAGCTTTCAATGAGTCACAAAGGAGGGTATGTGAGAAAGACAGAAAGATGTATGAATGTAAAAGACCTAAGGTATCTGCATAATAAGATAAAGTTGAGAAGACACTTAAATCAAAACTACCTTCTTATTTTTAAGTATTCATGGAGACAATATATGTGACCAAAAATTTTATATACATTTATGTATGATACTTATGTATAAATTAAAATATAATTACATCATTCCCCTCTTTCATTTCCACCTTCCAATTCTTCCCCTGTGTCCTTATCTTGCTATAATTCATGACCTTGTTTCTTTGTTATAGTTACACACACACACACACACACACACACACACACACACACACACGTAAATATTACTTGCTCAGTCTGTTTAGTATTACTTGTGTGTATATGATTTCAGAGCTTACCAATTGGGACTCATCCATGGGAAAGTCTATTTCTACACTCTCAGTATTTCTTAATTTCCTGTAGTTCTTTGTCTATGGTTTAATGAAAAATTCCCCTTTCATGTTAGCAGGTTTATCATTGTTGTATTTGTTCAGGTCTTATTTTGGCAGCAACATTATTGAGGTATCATGGTTTAAGCTTCCCTGTTATTTCTAGGAGACATAATATCACAGAGATTTTATGATACCCTGGCTCTTACAATATTTCTGCCCTTCTTCCACGATGTTCCCTGAGCCTCAGGTGCAGAAGTTGTGTTGCAGATATATTAACAGGCGACAGGCTCCTCATAATCAGTTGTTCTTTGCATTTTATCCAGTAGTGGCTTTCTGTAATGAGGGTTGGTAGCTACACTGTGGATAGAAGGATAAGTATAAAGAATGCAGATAGGAATTATGATGGTTTAGTAAAATAGAGGTAGTAGGTTCTTTTCTATGATCCATGATCTCACTAGCTCAGGTAGCTGGCTAGGTTTACAGTACCAGGCATGGTTTTCATCCTGTAGAATGGGTCTTAAACCCAATTAGACAGAAGTTGGCTACCACCAATATATGCCTACTCAATGTTGCACCTTTAGGAAGTTCAAGAAAATGAATATTAAAACTACTTTAAGACTCCACTTCAACCTAGTCAGAATTGCCATCATCAGGAATACAAATGACAACAAATTCTGGAGTGGACTTTGGAAAGGAGTATCTTTATACACTGCTGGTGGGACTGTATAGTACTATAGCCACTTTGGAAATTAGTCTGTTGACTTCTCAAAAACCAGGAAGAGAACTACCTTAGAAAGAGATCTTTCTCTCAGTGTCTATGCTACTGGTGTTATATTTAGGAAGTGATCTCCAGGCCAATGCATTCAAGACTACTTCCTACTTTCTCTTCTATCAGATTCAGTATAACTGGATTTATGTTGAGGCCTTTGATATACTTGGACTTGAGTTTTGTGCATGGCCACAGATAAGGATCTATTTGCAATCTTCTGCATGTTGACATCCAGTTGTGCCAGCACCATTGTTGAAGATGCTTTCTTTTTTTCTTGGTACAGTTTTGGCTTCTTTGTGGAAAATCATATGTTCATAGGTGTGGAGATTAATGTCAGGGTCTTCAATTCGATTCCATTGGTCCACATGTTGGTTTTTATGCCAGTACTAAGCTGTAAATGGGACCTCCTGAAATTGAGAAGCTTTTGTAGAGCAAAGGACACGGTCTATAAGACAAAACGACAGCCTACAGAATGGGAAAAGATCTTCACCAACCCCACATCTGACAGAGGGCTGATCTCCAAAATATATACAGGACTAAAAAAGCTAGACTTCAAAATACTGAACAACCCAATTTAAAAAAATGGGCTACAGAGCTTAACAGAGAATTCTCAACAGAATTTCAAATGGCTGAAAGACATTTAAGGAATTGCTCAACATCCTTAGTTATCAGGGAAATGCAAATCAAAACAACTCTGAGATACCATCTTACACATGTCAGAATGGCTAAGATCAAAAACACTGCAGACAGCTTATGTTGGAGAGGATGTGGAGCAAGGGGAACACTCCTCCACTGTTGGTGGGATTGCAAACTTATACAGCCACTCTGGAAATCAGTATGGCAGTTTCTCAGAAAATTGGGAATCAGTCTTCCTCAAGACCCAGATATACCACTCTTGGGCATATACCCAAGGAATGCTCAATCTTACCATAAGGACACATGCTCAACTATGTTCATATCAGCATTATTCGTAATAGCAAGAACCTGGAAACAACCTAGATGCCCCTCAACTGAAGAATGGATAAAGAATGACATGTAAAAAACAATGATATCATGAAATTTGCAGGTAAATGGATGGAACTAGAAATTATCATTCTGAGTGAGGTAACCCAGATTCAGAAGGACAAACATTGTGTGTACTCACTCCTAAGTGGATACTAGATGTAGGGCAAGGGATGGCCAGACTGCAGCCCACGGCTTTGTAGAGGCTAGCTGACAAGGAGGGACCCTGGGAGGGACACATGGATAGCCTAGTGAAGTAGAAGTGGATGGGATCTGAATGAATGGCCTGGAGGTGTGTGTGTGTGTGTGTGTGTGTGTGTGTGTGTGTGTGTGTGTGTGTGTGGCGAAGGGCAAGGAATGGGGGGTGAGAACATAGGGAAATGGGAGGGTAGAGCTGGAGTGGGGACAGAGTGGGAGAGCAGGGAAGGAGATACCGTGATAGATAAAGACATCATGGGAGTGAGAAAAGGCAGGGTGCTGGGGAAGCTCTCAGGAATCCACAGGGATGACCCCACCTTGGACTGCTGACAGTGATCAAGGGGGTGCCCGGACTGGTCTACTCTGATGATCGGTCTAGTGAATACCCTAACTGTTATCACAGAGCCTTTATTCAGTGACTGATGAAGGTGGATGCAGGGATCCATGGCGGGGTGCCAGTCTGAGCTCCAGGAATACAATCGAATGGAGAGAGGAGGGATTCCGGCGGCAGGAGACTTTGAGACCATGATGGGAAGCCGTGCGGAGATGATCGGCTACACTGGTGGAGACCCATGAACTGTAGACTAATAGTTGTGGAGCCCCCATAGGACTAGATTAGGCCCTCTGGATATGGGAGACAGCTGTTTAGCTCAAACTGTTTAGGGGTCACCCGGGCAGGGGAATTGGGATCCATCCCTGGTGCATGGGCAGGTTTTTGGAAGCCTGGTGCTTGTGGTGTGGCACCTTGAGTAGCCTTGGTGCAGCGGGGAAGAGCCTTGATTTGGAGAATGTGGGGATCAAGGGTGGCTTGGGAGGGAGAGCTGGGGGATGAGAGGAAGGAGGAGGAGGGATCTGTGGGTGGTATGTAGGGCGAGTAGAAAATTTCTTAATTAAAAAAATATTAAAAAAAAAAGAAATAGATCTTTCCAATTGTAGGAGCCAGCGGGGTCAAGGAAATCACAAGAAAACCTACAGAACAACTAACCTGGGCTTATAGGAACTCACAGAGTCTGAACCAACAACCAGTGCATGAGAGTGACCTAGGCCCTCTACATATATGTGACAGTTGTATAGCTTGGTCTACTTGTGAGACTCCTAACAGTGGGAGCAGAGACTCACAGGCTCTTGGGAAATCTATTCCTCATACTGGATTGCCTTGCTTAGCCTTAATATAAGGGGAGGGGCTTAGTCTTACTGCAACTTGATATGCCATGTTTTATTGATAGCTGTTGAAGGTTTGTCTCTGAACAGACACAGAGGAGGAGTAATAAGGAAGGGGAGGTGAGTTGGTGCAGAGGGAATAGGAGGAGAGGAGGGAGGAGAAATTGTGGTCTGGATGTAAAATAAATAAATAAATAAATAAATAAATAAATAAATAAATAAAAAAATTAGACACTTCTATACCACCTAAACACTACCCAAAACACTCTATATTCATTTAAAGAGAAACTTGTTCTACGTTCACGTTCACTGCTGCTCTTTACACAATGCAAGAAGATGGAATCAGCCCCAGATGTCTATCAACAGAATAACATCAGATAATGTAAATGTGATACATACACATAGTGGAATTTTATTCAATAGTAAAGAGAAATGGAATTTTCAGGGAATGGTTGGAATTATGAAAACTATGTTGTGCTGGACAACCTAGGTCCAGAAGCCAAACAGTGTGTGTTTTCTCTTCTGTGTATGTAGCCTTGTACACACACACACACACACACACACACACACACACACACACACACACACGTTAGAATGTCTATAGAGACCTGGGAGTACAAAAAGTCTATGACAGAATGTGTGTGGACCAGAAGCTTTAAGGAGTTTGGGAATGGTAAAACATATGTGATTTAGAAAGTAGAGGAAGGAATATTTGTCATTTGATAAGGCTCAAACAGCAGAGGAGGGTGGATGAAGGAGAAAATAGGAGCAGGTGAAGAGTTACTCAACTCTAAGTATGTTTGAAGGAGTCAAATGGACACCAGTACTGTTGTGGGGTATTCACCAGAGAAGACTGCTGAGACATGGGTTCAATCCAATAGAAAGTCTTTATTTGCATGACTACACTAGGTGTTCAGGATCCCAGTGTAGCAAGGAGCCTTTCTCAGGGTGATCTTTTGAGCACAAATCCATGTTCTGAGTTGACATACTTCAGTTAATGAGAACAGTTAGCCAGAAGTGGATCTGCAGAAGCTAAAAAGTAAGGTTAGTATATTCTGAGATTTTCCCAGAATTATGTGGATTTTTATGGATTAGGCCTTTGTTTTAGTTTTTGCAGATGGTGTGGTTTACATGCTGAATGTTCTACATCATGAATGGTATTTCCATCATGGAGTCAGTTGTGATAAGGTCTCAGGGCCTATTAAAGTCTGGGGCCCTGTTATACTACTTTATAAGTTAGTTATAAAATGTAATTAACAAAAGACTGAACACAAATACTGTGCATTGGTAAATGTCCATTCTAGAAGTCATGGGTTAGTAACATGCCCCAGTGACTACTGTAGGGTACTTACTTAGGAGTTGTTAGAGTAGATATTCTCAGAGGCCCATGAAACCATACAGAACGCAACCACTGTCATTGATACCCACCCGAACTGGACAATAAGACCCCATTGCTGAAGATACCACGCACTTTGGCTACAGAATACAGAGAAATCATGTTGGAACTGAATTGGAAGCTTCATCCCTTCTGGATAGCCTTCATAGTACTGGAAGTCGCTGTGTGATAGTCTTCCTTAACTTTATACTTTGCATGCTAGAATACCAACTTGCTAGCTATCCAGTGCTTACTGGAACAAGATGACATCACTGTTAGGAAGGTACCCCACTGACTTCTAGTTGGATCTGAAGCTTTCTCTGTAGGAGGGAGTTTCTGGCTGAAGTTCCATGGCTTGGAAAGTCATAGGAGGGGGGCGAATTTATCACTTTTGCCTTGCTAATTAGATATGCTACCAAACTGCCTCCTAAATATTCGTTGATACCCATAGGCCAGAGCTGTTCTCAGCCTTGATTAATGAAGCTTCTTTTTTGCAACAAATGGCAGTTCTCTTGCAGCAAATACAGATTCATGGCTTTTCTAGGTGAGGAGAAATGAGTTTTGAGTGCCCAGCATTAAATGAAATACTTATTTAACTCCCTTACAAGATTCAAAGACCATTACAGAAGAGGGAACAGCAATAACGTAAGAGCTGAACAATAGGGTAGAAGGCTGGGGAATGGTGTCTTATGGACAGGACAAGGCAGAGGCACTCAGGAACTCACAACAGCTGTGGTTGCTTGCATAGGGCCTGCACAGAACTGAGCCACTAAACATTCAGTCACAGATGGGGGCAGGGTGGTTGGGTCTCTCCCCAGGTCAGCTAATGAAAGTGGAGGCTACTGGAGGAGAGGAAGTCATTGTTTACAGTGATGTAGCCCTGGTGAGTTACTCATGCTCCAGTGAATAGCTTCACACTTATGCCCTTGCAAACAGCCCTGGCTAAACCCAGTGGGTCAAAATGCAAAACCAAAACCAAACAAAAAAATGGAATGGCTAGGAAGAAAAAGGGGTTAGAGTAGGAGGAGGATAAGAGAGTGTGGAAGAGGAGTATGACTACAATGTATTATATGCGTGTATGATTGTCAAATAATATATTAATTAAAAATTAATCTTTTCAAACCTAGAACTTTCAAAGTACAAAATTATATATAAATGGAAATTAAACTACATTTTCTTGTATAAGAAAAATGAATCAATGAAGAAATGAAGAGAAAATAAAAATTTGAAGAAAATATTGTTCACTAAAATACCTTTTTAGACATAAATGCAAATTTTTATGTATTTAATTTTCCTGCTCAAAATAGTTTCTAGGATTGATATGTTTGTTGGATTGATTTTTTTTGGAACCATTTTTCCCATTCTCTTTCCATTTACAAGTAATTCTCAAGTTATTTGATATGCTGTTTATTGACTCTGATATGATAGCTGTTTTCTGAAACTGCGTTTCTCATATTTCTCAGACAACAAACTTCAAAGATTTATCATATTAAGTCTGCAGTAGGAAAACAAATTTTGAACATTTAATATTAGAGATTTACAATATAACTCTTACATACTGAATTTTATTTTAAAACATCATAAAATGCTATATAACCATTGCTTTCTGGATTATATGATCAAAAATTTGAAAAGCATTTTAAATAACTAAAGAATTATACTTCATCACATAAAATATGATAAATTTATAGAAATCAGAACTTTATTATCATTACTTATGCATTTCAGCTTTCAACAACACTGTTTACTGAATCATAACTGATGAATTTGCTATTCCTCAGAATCTTTTATGTTAGATTTTGCTCTTGCTATAGCTACCAGCTGTCTGTATAGGCGAGGTTCTTGGTAAAACATATTGTTAAGAAATGGTCAAAATTTCCTTCACATTTTCTTATTTTCTTTAATATACATACAAAAATTGTTCTAAAAATAAAATTCTTTCAGAAGGCAAAGTTCTGTAACTCATGCGCTTATAACACAGTCATTAAAAATCATCAGTGATTCACTATATTTATTAGCATCCATCAAATATTATTTAGACATGGGTGTGTGTGTAGAGGGTTTTTTTCTCTGTGTAGCCCTGGCTGTCCTGGAAATCACTTTGTAGATCAGGCTGTTCTCAAACTCACAGAGCTTTGCCTTCCTTTGCCTCTTGAGTGCTGGGATTAAAGGCATCCTCCACCATCACCTGGCTGTGTATAGAGTTTTGATGTAGAAGATGTTTCATTTTTTACCACTTAGGACACTTTATTGGCATATGACAATTTACAAGGGTCCCTGTTGAAATACACACCACACTTGAACAAGAATCATTTAGCCAGCTACATTCATTCTCATGGGGTAATATTTTTCCCTCAAATTATAATTTAATTCCCAACACTGATTTTTAACTGTGACAAAAGGGAACAATAACCATTTCAATTCCTTGAAATAGAGTGCAACTGGAAAAAGCTTTGCTTTTTATTAAAATGCCTAAGATGTTGAAAAGCATACACACCTAACAATTGTATTCCACAATACTATAGTAAAGTATGGTGATAAGAACTCTGCATTAGAACACCACTGTGAATCTTGTGTTTTTCAGAGCCAAACATAAAGCAGCCTGTGTGTATTTTTTGAGATCACTATTTATTTCCCAGTTCATCACATTTTACAAAGCTGGATGGCTCCTCTTGGTAAAGCTGCTTGATTATAAATGCCAGGAAAATAACTGTTAGTAGCTGCATTAATGTACTTCCTTTGCTCAGAGAAAAGAAATAAAAATGAAGGATTTTTCTAGAAAAAAAAAACCAGTTTCCAAAGATATTTCTTTTTGAGAGTTGTAGTAAAAAGATTAAAAAAAAGCTACTTCAAAATTTCTTTTTTAAAATGTGGTTTGACAGCTGTCAGGCAACTTAAAAAAGTAAAGCTGTATGGATTCCTAGGCCATATTATTAACTGGATCTCTGCTGTCACATTAGGGTAAATTATATGTCAGTTCACTACAAAGGAAAGGTTTTCACAAACTTTCCTGCTTTCCACAACCTTATGGATGTCCTAGGACGAACCTCTTCCCCCTAATCCTCATTTGGTACAGCATCCCACCGTGAATATTGACACTTGTTATCTCTGTTTGTCTTTCAGAATCACGTTCAGTGATATAAATGTATTTTTGTCTATGTTTTCAGTGTCTATGCCCCAAACACCAATTCTTGAATCTCCTCGCTGCTGCTACAAAAACCAGGCTTTGGAGCAAAGAGCTCACATGTTTCACCATCATGAAATCTGCATATATTCATATTAATCCAAACACCAGTATCTCATCACTCTTATAGAGGAAATGTGGATGAGGGGAATAATTGGAATCCTGTGTGGTAGATGGTATAAGAGCAATCACATGACCAAAATTACATTACAGAAAACCTTTGGTGAATTTACCAAGTGGCTCAACTCTTGAGAGAGAATCAGGAGACAAAGAAAAGAGAATAACTAAGGGAAGGCATTGAAAAGTGAGATGAAAGGACACACATGCAAGGTTAGAAAGAACTGACAGAAGACTGCGGGATACATCTCATTGGCAGAGTGCTTGTCTAACACAAACTAGGTCCTGGATTCAATTCCTAGTGCAGAGTGTTGTGGGTGTGTCTCATTAAATGAATGCCTAGCAAGCAAAGCCCTTGATTTAATTTCTGTTGTGCTGTGCATGTGTGTGTACAAGTGTGTATCTAATCAAAACAAGAAACCAAAACCAAGAACAAACAAACAAGACCAGAACAAGGAACAAGGATTCCAGCAAAGGGGGAACAGAATTGAAATATCCTTTTGTAGTTGAAAGTTTTCCTGTGTCCCACCTGGTCCCACAGCTGCTAGGACCCAAGTAAACACACAGAGGCTTATATTACTTGCAAACTGTATGGCCTATGGGTCAGACTTATTGCTAGCTAGCTTTTACAACTTAACTCAACCCATTTCTATTAATCTATATGTTTTGCCACATGGCTGTGGTATTACCAGTCTGCTGGCATCTTGTTGCTCTTTGGACAGTGGGCTACCTCTCTTACCTCTGCCTTTTTCTTTCCTCTCTCTCTCCTTGGATTTCTCACCTGCCTGTAAGCTGCCTTGCCATAGGCCAGAAGCAGCTTATTTATTAATCAGTGGGAACAACATATATTGACAGCATACAGAAAGACCTCCCCCAGCATCTTTTGCAATTAAGACTGATAGCTCTGCCAAGTTAGAGACAAGCCGAAGAGCCAGGTACTATAGGAAAGAGACAATCTTAGTATGCTACATATGGATTTCTATTAATATTATTGCCTGGAGTTTGTGACAGAAGCTAGCAGTGGAACCTTTGGAGGATATTATTGGGGGGGGGGTGTCATTGAAGTAGTTGACACTAAAGAGGAGTGCCAGTTCATTTCTTTTTAAGTTAAATATGGTCTGATACCTAAGCTTTGCTTCAGTAGAATGTTTGTATAAGACACCAATGAAAGATACTACTCAAAGCTCTCATCATTGTCCTTCTACGGCTTTTCCCTTAGTTTCTTTCAAGGAGTGCTATAGATCACTTGGGAGCCCATGAGTGGCAGGTCAGTTTCATATCAGTTGTATAACCCAAACTTGAAAAATAATGTATTCAGGTGACACCTGGATTGAATCACCTGGCAACGCAAGTTGTGTGGTACTCTCCCTAAAGTTTTATTAATTATAAAGATTATACTTAAAATAAACCATATATTATGTGAAAAGCATAATATATTTCTTCCTCACTTTTTCTTTTTGGTTTTTCAAGACAGGGTTTCTCCGTGTAGTTTTGGTGCCTGTCCTGGATCTCACTCTGTAGACCAGGTTGGCCTCGAACTCACAGAGACCCACCTGGCTCTGCCTCTCATGTGCTAGGATTAAAGGTGTGTGCCATTGCCACCCAGCCATTTTTATACTTCTATTTACTAATAGTTTGTCATGTTTTTTCTAATTCCTATACTTTTCTTTTTATATAGTTATAAACAAGGTTACATTAATATTATTATTTTGTATTTTATTGATAAATCAGCATTTTCAGTTTTTAACTCCAAAATATTCAAAACATTAATTATAACCTATTAGTGACCCAGATTCCTTTGCCAAAAACAATGACTAGAAAGAGAGGGTGAAATAGTTTTCATATACATAAGTGAGAAATTTACATCTTCTAGTCTCCAAAAATATGTGTTGATTAACATTATTAAAATTTCCTCTTTTTCTCTCTAATGGACCACAGAGTTTGCTTTTCAAATATAACCACATCCAAAACTGTTAGAAATAGTCTAATCAGCATTTAGGTGAACAAATTCAAATGATAAAAGCCTTGAACTCTTGAATTTATCTAGCTAAAGATCTTTATTTTGAGTAATTCTGCTGCTTGTGACACTGAGAAACCCATAAGGCACAAATCTAGGCAGCTGGTGAAAGTGCTCTGTTTCTGAGAACCAGTGTCAATGAGAAGTTTCCAACATTTGAGATGATAACAAAGTATGTTGATATGTGTGAGAGTCCAGCAGTTACCATTATTTCCATAAGAGACACAGCATTTGACATAAACCGCATTTCAGGCTGAATTTATTGATTTTCAGTACTTTAGAATCCAAGAATTACTTAGCAAAAACTGATCATATCTGCAAAGAATACTTGAGGAGGCATTTCACAGTTGGTATTTAAAACAGTAAATTGAAGAGATCTTTGAAACTGCTTTTCTTAGAAGTAAATTAAAGAATATTTAATTAAAATATTACATAATTTCTCTTTTCCCTTTTCTCCCTCATATCACCTTCATGTCTGACAAATCTTCCCCTGCCAAATTTAAGGCCTCATCTTCATTTACTGTTGTTACATATACATATAAATTATATACATACATACATTTATGTATACATACTATATAACATATAAATACAACCTGCCGAGTCCATTCAGTGTTGCTTGCATGAATGTTTCTAGGGTATACCACTCAGTAAAGAATAAAAATGATTTACCCTCAAGATTGTTCTATTTTAATCTGAATCTCTTGAACTCCCAATGAAAGAATTTTTGAAACTTAAAGCCCTAATAAAGAGTCTCCTCATTGCAATCTTCATCTCCTTATTTCTAAGTGTATAGATGACGGGATTCATAAAAGGAGTGATAATAGCATCAAAAATTGCTAAAAATTTATCTATGGGTAACGTAGGGAAAGGCCACACATAGACAATAATACAAGGGCCAAAGAAGAAAACTACCACAGTGATGTGAGCTGAGAGAGTGGAGAGGGCCTTGGAGGAAGCACCTGAGGAGTGTTTACGAACCGTGACCAGGATGAAGATGTAAGACACAACCAGGATGAAGAAGGTGGCCATGGAGATGAAACCACTGTTGGCAGTGACCAGGAACTCCAGTCTGTATGTGTCTGTACATGCAAGTTTGATGAACCGAGGAAAATCACAATAAAAGCTATCCATTTTATTAGCTCCACAGAAGGGTAAATTTACAACAAAAGCCAATTGGGCCACGGAATGGATAAGGCCAATGGTCCAAGCCAGAGCCAAAAGAAAAATGCACATTCTTAGACTCATGATGGTGAGGTAGTGGAGGGGCTTACAGATAGCGATGTACCGGTCATAGGCCATGACTATGAGCAGCACCATCTCTGTTCCTCCGACAGTGTGAATGAAGAACATCTGAGTGATGCACCCATTCAGGGAGATGACTTTGTGCTTCCTGAAGAGGTCATAAATCATCTTTGGAGTAGCAATGCTGGACACACCTGTATCTATGAAGGAGAGGTTTGCCAGCAGGAAGTACATGGGGGAGTGCAGGTGATGGTCTGAGATGATTGTGAGCACGATGAGAAGATTTCCCAGCATGCTTGCTACATAAAATACTGTGAAGAACAGAAAAAGGAGAATCTGAATTCTCCATGAATTGGTGAGGCCCAGTAACAAAAATTCTGATACCACAGAGTGATTTCCTCCATCCATCAACTTGTGCAAGTCTGACCATAAGGTGACTATTCTCTGAAGGGCACAAGAGGGAGAAAATATTATTATTAAGCAAAGGGACATCCTGGTTGTAAAACAATGACTCAGATACAGAACACTAAAGGCACCCTGCTGTTTTACAGGCAGATTTTACAGATCTCTCATCGAGACCAGGTACAGAACTTTTCCTATGCTTGCATATTTAGAGTCACTTCATTATTTAATCCTAAGTTTATTTTGAGTGTATAGCCAAGAAAGGAAAACTAGAGGCAAAGGCACTTGAGAATCTGAGGAGAGTCAAACAAGCTTTGCAGACACTTGTGCTCACTAGCTCCCATGCAGGAAATTAGTTCCACGGAATCTAGGCATGCTAAAAGAAATTTGTGCTTTTAGCCTTTGTGAATCGATTCCTTACTTTGTTCTGGAATTTTGTGTGTTTAAATTACTGACACATCTTGGTTTCCTAGGTTTGCATTAGCGTCATCAATGAAAAAGTTACTTTTTAAAAATATTAAATCTTTGCTTGCCAAAAATAGTGCTTTTTCATGAATTAAATTTGTTCTCAAATACATGTACACAATGTAAACTGACCACTCTTATCCCCATCCCTCACCATCTTCTATCTTCCTACTACCTTATCCACACCCCATGGCAAATCCTCTTTCATGTTTTATCTATTCATTTTGCTTTGTGACCAGTTAGTCTAATCAGGTTCATCTGTGTAGCTATAAGTCTGGAGCTCTATGTTGGAGGCTGGTGGGCTCAGTAGTGGGTACACAACAGGAGACAATGATTGTTCCTTTCCTAGAATCTATCAATAGCCAATAAAGGTTAGTACCCCAATGAGCCTCTTATTCTTCCATGGAAATTGTATGCAGGGTCAGTCTGGGACCCACTGCTGGTAACTGATTCATTATGAAAAATATAAATAGAAAAGAAGAACAAAGGATGACTCTACTTCCAGCCCTACCATTGACTGATACTGAGGAATGGAAATGTCGGTCTTGTTTGGAAAGAAAGGAAATGGAACTCTTACCTGAGTAGTTTAACAGAATCTGTCCTCAGATGGGAATCACATTCTTAAAGAACTAAGAGATAATGAGAAGCTTCCATCATATGAGAGCTGCAATTCCCAATGAGAAAAATAGAAATTGCTTTGAATAATGCTTAGAAGTGACAGAAATCAAAGCTATATAGAACATTGAAGCTGAAGCTGAAAGTATGTTAGAATTCTATTGCTATTAAAAACTAAAAGGATAAGAAACTAGGAAAGTAATATAGAATAGAAAATATCAACAAATTATGCACTGTTCTCCCATAGCACTTTTTTTGTGTTAAGCATTCTACCTTTATTTTGTAGCCACCTGGAGCCTTCTGTAAACATCTTCCCCAAAAGCTTGAGAAAATTCATATGTGCTCATTTGATTCTCTGCTCTTTGCTTCTTCTAGAACACACAAAGCAAACATATCAAGAACTAAATTGTAGTTTAACTGAGGGCCAATAATTTATGACCAATAGTCGCAGGCAGATTGTCTGTCCATAGTTAGGTTGGAATAAAATGTGTTCTACTGTGAACTATCTGTTCACACATGTGTTTTACTTACATGGTAATTCTCGAAGTGGGAGAATTTCTCCTGGTTGAGAGGAGGATAACTTCACATTCAGACTGAGAGCTGCACCTTTTACAAAACAAAAGAGCCTTATGTTGTTTTTCCCCAGTAAAAAGACTTCTAATTAGTGTGGTCCACTGAGTCTGTATTGTCACCCAGGGAATAAAAAGGACAAAAGGAATGAAGAACAAAAGCATCTCACACAGATGTTCAGAAATATTTTTTTGCCTCAGAATGAGTGATTGAAGTGACTGATGAGAAAGTCAGACCCTCAGAAATCCAAGAGGCAGAGATGCTAGACAAAAGAGTTAACTACCTATTCTAGAATTAGCAATGAAGATTCAGCCAATAAGAAACCAGCACACACTAAGCTATCACTCACTTTGGCAATTTGTGTCTTCCAGTTCCATAAAGTCCCAAGCCCCAGACCTTAGACTGTAGAGACTTTTTCATCAGAATGGGGGGGTGGTGGAATGGGGGAAGGGCTGGGGGATGGGAGGAGGGAGGACAGGGGAATCTGTGGTTGACAAGTAGAATGAATAGAAAATCTCTTAATAAAAAAAGAAATACATTCAAATAATTGGGTGCTAATTTCTAAGAAGAAGAGGCAATGCCATGTCACAGTTTTCAAACAACTATCTGTGACTATATTTAACAAGACTTTCTTTCCATTTTATAATTTTCCTTCTCAGTGTTTTCTCTATTTCTACAATTTCCATCATTCTTCAGATATTAGTGCCTCAAGATAATTTCTATGAAGAAGTACAATTGGTAAACTCTAAGATCACTGCCATGTTCTCCTCCAACTCAATGCATGAATAAAAGGAGGCAGTGGCACCCAATGTGGAATATTTAGACAATTTTTAATAAAAATTTTTCTACCAGTGTGTTTGTATCAAATACAGTGGTTATCATCACAAAGACAAAAGACAAATTCTTATGAGATGTGGAGCAAAGGAAACTCATATAATGTTGATGAATGAAGATTAGTTTAGATGCCAGGTGAGTATATGGAGATTCCTCCAAAATATTAGCATGTCAGTAAGATGCTTGCATTCTCATAGTGATTGCTGCATTATTCAAAGGGTATATTATAATGCATACTACTGAAAAACAGAGAGACCTTAGAAAATATTCAGAAAACATCTATTCCTTGAATCTATGGGAGTTGTATCTAGTTGAGAAGGAACACTTAATGAATTATATTTAATTTAGCATAAACACCAAGGAGACGGAGTGTTCTTTTAGAAAAAATACATTTAAATACATTTGAAGGTCTACTTTGATTACTCAGTAGCATGAATAGTATAATCTATTATTCAACTGGAGATATTTAACATATTTCAAATAATCTTTTTAAGGTATAACATAATTATTTATTGATTTTTTTTTGGGAATTTCACATCATACACCCCAATCACACTCACTTCCCCGTCCCTCTATATCCACCCTTCAACTCTGCAGCATCCCCCTAAAGAACATTAATTAAAAACAAAACAAATAAAAAAAAACCCCACCTCACTCCCCCATCTTTTCTGTCTCATTAACAGCTCTTCATTAACCCTAATGGCATTGGGAGCTATAGTGTGTCACACAGTATACCCTTTTGAACAATCAACCCCATCCACAAATGCTCATTGCAGTGAGTCCTTGGTCTGACTCAAGGCCTCTCCCTCTGGTACACCATCATCACTGGACCTTCACTGAAATTCCTCTTGGATGTTCTGTTGTTGCCCCGAGTCATGAGGAACCTGTGGCTATTGTTCTACAGGACCAGTCCCTTCCTGTGTTCCAGCAGGTCATAGATGAGGTAGATGTTAGGGTGGGCCAACTCAATGCCCAGGATGTGGCTCTGGGTGATGGCTGAGCTGGTCAGTCCATGTTGCTGGGATCACCTCCTTCAGATGAAGAGCAGAGCCAGTTCTCCTAGGCCCATGCCGCTGGGGCCAGCTCTCCCACACCCATGGTATGGGGTGGGTCCTTCTCTCCCAAGTGTTGGCCAGCTCTCCCATGAGGAGTGGGGTCAGCTCAGCATGGCCCTTGGATTTCAACATGCATGGTTCCTATGACTCCCTGTGGTAATGTGTCATGGACATCAACAGAGACTCCATCTGCAGTAGGACCATGGACCCAGACATGTCTCTCTCTAGTCAGCAGCTCTGGGGCCCAGATGCTACCAGGGCTCTGGTGGCAGCACAGGTCACCCAGATCAGTATGGCTCTGAGGGATGCATGGCACTCAGACACCAACATGATCTCAGGTGGCTGACCAGACCCTGGGCATCCACACAACCCTCGGTGGTAATAAGATCCATGTACATCAACTAAGATCATGGCTGCTGTAGGGCCACAGTCCCACATATGACCCTTGGCATTAGCCTGGATCCAGAGGACTCCATGGCCCCATGTGGCAGCACAGGCCACCCAGATCGGCATGGCCCATGTGGCAGCATGTTCCTCAGATACCAACATGGTCACAGGTTGCAGCTTAAACTTTGGGAATCCATGTGGCCTTTGGTTACAACATTGCCCATGGACATCAACGCAGACCCCAACTGTGGTAGGACCATATCCTCAGCAGCAGAGTTTTGAACTTTTATTACGTTTAAACTATAATTCATTTTTTAATTTATACAATAGATTAATGAACTATCTCTGAAATAAATTGCAGGTGGCTGAGACATGGCATTAATTATGTTTTCTGAATTGAGAGCCTATCTTGTGCCTACTGTGCTGTTTATTCTCTAAGGAGAAGTAGACCTACAACATAATGTGATACATTATTTTTTCAAAGTCAAACACAATGCTTTCTACGACAGAATGGCTATCTTCAGAGGTTTGAAATTTCTGCTCATGAGCTGAGCTCTCCAAGGCAACGATTCTCATGTATGCATTATATTTTATGGACAAGTACAAAGCTATGTACTTTGAATGTGAAATCAGGCACTGAACTGTTGTTTTTCATACTGAAGGCCATCAATAAATAAATAAGCTATGTGTGGGGGTACCTTCTTATTATTGCTCTCCAGGGAGGCCCTAGAAGCTCCCCAAACAGTACACCTTGATTGTACAATATAGAGAAATCAGACTGGAATTAGGCTGAGTTAGCTTTCATAGTGCTAGATGGTTCTATGCAGGGTCCTGAAAGAATAGAGGCTTCAACAGTCTTACCCAGCGGTGAACTCAATGAGCTGCAACATTGGTCTGCCATATAACATGTGTCCCCTTGTGCAATAGTGGCTTGGCTGTTATGGAGCTAACCAACTGCCTTCTGATTGGATTGAGGTCCACCACATAGGAGGGAATTCATAGTGTATGCTGTTCTGCTGTTCACTTTCTATATGAGCACTGTGTTTGATTGTCTTTAGCTATACACAATTGGAGCTTTCTTTTCAGTGGTTTTAAGGCATTGGACATTTTGGGTATGGTATAATTTCTAAATTTGCTGCAAATTGATTATTGCTTTTAGTTGTTTTATTTCTAAATGTTATTCATTAGAATGAAGCTTTTGTACAGCCAAATCTATGTAGAAACCTATAATTATTTAGTATATTAAAATGAAATCATCATGAGTACATTTACCTATTTTTAAAAATTAATTGAACTATTTATAAATGCAACAAAATAGCACAATGATACAAAACCTCCCAATTTTGTTTCCTTTTTTATTTCTAGTATTGTATAATGAGATATGAAATCCTTTTGTCACACTGGACAAATCAAATGGTCCTCTAGGGAAAAAGTCCCTGAACTACAAGCATTTTAAAACTGTCTTGGTCATTTCCCACTTGAGGTATATATAATTAGTTTTATATATTCTTGTGCTGGAATATCATAGGTACTTTGTGTTGGAGAACACAGGGAAATTGGAATCCATGAGGACTGTGTTCATTTTATGCAGGTAAATGACTGCTGGAAGGACATTCAGCAGTAAGAACAGTGCTCTATTTATAGATGTGATTTCACTGCTGGAATTGCTATGAATTTGAGTCATATGTTAAATTGATTGAGTGAACCTAAAACAAAATTGATAGCATTTACAAAAATCATTAGATAGGCATAGGAAAATACTTGTAATTATTTATTAACATACTAGAGACATTACTGATTTTTACTTTAAGCTCGAGCCATGTTGTTACCTGGGGAAATGTAAAAGGCATTAGAAGACATAAAATAGCTTTATGATATTTTATATGTAGCATTGCTTATACTTAATCAGTCCATTCTCTGATAATGCATGAATGACCTTATGCTCTTCTACTTGATAAATCAGCAAGTATTTATTGATACAAAAAACAAAAGCATAAAGATTACATTTTTCAATCCACCAGCTTTTCAAAAGAACTGGGCATACACTGATCATCTCCAAAACAGATACAAGTTTATCGGCAGTCTTCCAGTGTGAAGAGTGTCATCATAGATACCTGACCAAAATATAATTTGACATGAACACCAAATAATCCACTGCTGAAAACATACTTTCCAATGTAATTTCATTTTTAGATATGACATGGATAATTTCAAAACAAAATAATATCTGGAGCTACCTTGAATTGTATTTATTTTTCCAGTTTTCTTCTACCATTTTTAATACTAATTTTCTTCTACCATGTTTATACTAATTTTATTTCTGAACAGTAAGTAGAATAGATAAGGGTAAAGAATTTTGATGAGTAGTACTTTTTAATGGGTAATATAAAGTGAGAAAGAGAATCAGAATCACATGAAAAGGATTGTAAAAGATATTTTGGGCATATTGGTCCCAGCTTGGTAGATGGAGGCAGGAGGATTGCCTGGGTTTGAGGCCAACCTGGGATACACAAAAGGACATTGTTTCAAAAACAACAACTAAACATTTAGTTTATTGAGTTCAGTAAATTTGAAGCTACAAAGTCATTGTGTTTTATTTATATATGTATTTATTTGAAAAGGAGATAATCATTTAAATTTCCCACGATAACAATTAAAAGTAGAGATGTTCCTACCAATTTGAGAAGTAAAACTATAAAATGTTTCAATTGAGTGTGTGAGTGAGCTTGCAATAATTCCAAATCGCGAAAGAAACACACACAGATGATGGTTTACATGAACTGTGTGCAGTAGGGCCTTTGAACTTGATGACTCTGCACTAGGAACCTCAATACCAGTATCATTCATCAATAAGGACTGAATGTTTTCATTTCAGTCCTTGATTTATTAGCTCTGTATAGACTAAGGCAAAACGGTAAGTACTACACTAGGCAAAGACATAGGGTGGCCTTTCTCATCATGGATATTTCACTAGTTATGAGTGTAAAGAATGTACTTATGAAACAGCACTTTCAAGTAAAACTGATGTCTACATGAAGACAATTCCAAATACAATCTCGTAGGAGTTTTCTCTGAGGGTATTTTTGGCTCCCAAGTAAGCGAACATGTTTTCTTTGTATAAAGATCTAAAAACTTTTTAAATGTTTCATATATTTCACACACACACACACACACACACACACACACACACACACACACACACACACACACACACTGAAAAGATTCTTCTCTCATACAATGCATCCCAATTACAGTTTCCCCTCTGCTCCTCCTAGATCTCCCTACCTCCCCTCTTCCCTAGGTCTTGCTCTCTCTTGATTTCCTCTTCAGAAAAGACGAGGTCTCCAAAAGATGAAAGCCAAAACAGGACAAAACAAGATTCAGCAAGACAAGGCAAAAGCCCTCACTCATATTAAGGCTGGACAAGGCAACCAAATAGAAGGAAATGAGTTCAAAGAGCAGGCAAAAAAGTCAGAGACACACCCACTCACTGCTAGGAGTCCCACAAAAACACCAAGCTAACAGCGTAACGTGTATGCAGAGGACCTCGTGCAGACCCATGCAGGCCCGGTGCTTACTGTTTCAGTCTCTGGGAGCCCATGTGAGCCCTGCTTAGTTGATTTGGTGGACGATGTTCTCCTGGGGTCCTCCACCCACTCTGACTCCTACGGTCTTTTTTCCCCTTCATCTGGGGAGGTCCCCAATTTCTGAGGAGAGGGATCAGATGGAGACCTCCAATTTAGACATCCTTTCCAAATAATGTCTGGCTGCTTTTTCTCTGCATCCACTCCCATCAGCTGCCAGAGGAAGCCTCTCTGATGATGACTGGGCAAGGCACTAATCTATGAGTATAGCAGAATATCACTAGGGATCTTTTCATTATTTCTTTTTCTAGTTGTGTTTGGTTCTACGCTAAGTCTCTGGCCTATCCAGTTGCCTATTCCTGGCCATCTAGGCAGTGTATGGCACAGGCTCCCTCTCATGGTACTGGCCTCAAGTTATACAGATCTAGAAACTTATTATGACTTTCTATGTTCTAAGAATTTAGCTGTTGACACTGTTGACTTTTAATTCTAATCTTCCAAATTTACCATATATGATTTCTTCTGGTGTTTGTACTGCAGTTATAATTCGCTCTTCTCTAATCATAAGTCACCATACTCGGCTAAACACATTTTAGACAAATTCCTAGTTTTTACTAGATGAAGGGAGTTGCAGAGAAAAGATAGGTAAATTCACAGCTGATAAATTGAGAATGTCTTTTTTTTCTGATTTCTAATTTCTTTTTTTTGTTTTTTTCTCTCTTTTTTTTTTATTTTACAATACCATTCAGTTCCACATAATAGCCACAGATTCCCCTGTTCTCTCCCCTCTCGCCCCCTCCACTTCCCCCCAGCCCACCCCCCATTCCCACCTCCTCTAGATCAAGGTCTCCCCCGAGGACTGGGATCGACCTGATAGACTCAGTCCAGGCAGGTCCAGTCCCCGCCTCCCAGATTGTCTTCCAAGAGTTTTAGAACTTCAAACCCCAAAATACCATAATAATAATTGTTATCTTATACATGAATTTGAAAGAATTAAAAGAGAGAATGGATTTATGAAACCTATTACTATGTGTAATGAACATATGTCAAAAATACATACATATATATATATATATAAAACATACCTGAAGTTACTGCATTTTTATTGTTGTAATTATATGGTTTCTGAAGGGTAGCTCTGAAAATCAATGCTTATCATTTCTTATAAATTATCCATTATTTTATTAATGGGGCCTGGTTTATTATTTCTCCTTATAATTGCACAAATGCTATTCCATTTTCTTAGTACTTTTTTTAGATTTTCTCTTTAATCTCATTTATTTCTACTTTTCCTCCAAATCTTTACTTCTACAATCCTTTATTTTCTAATTCTATCTCATTTTATAATTCTGGCTAGTCTCTATGCCTATCTTCTTTGACTACATAACAACATATTTTAATGTGGTTTTTAAGTATTAAAATATCCTTTTTATGTTTCATTAAAAATTATATTGTACTATGATTATGAGTTCTGTGGTACATTAACTAGAAGAATGTTGCAGTCTTTAGCTTTAAGGGCATTATGGCCTATCTGTGAAGAAAAATTTAATGACTTAGATTTGTAATAACTACTAAAGAGACACCTGTGTTCTTTGAAAGCAATTATACTTAATTTCAGCTTAAAGTTTATATTTTAATCATCAAGATAACATGAACATTACATACTTTTAAATAGGAGCCAGTTATATTTTGAAAAATCTTCTGTTAAAAGGAAATAGCCAATATATTTTGAGATATTTTTTAGCAGTGAAGGGTTTTGATGTTCTCTGCCTGCTTAAACCCTAAATTTTTTCATTCATTTTCTTATATCATGAGTTCAGCTCATTTATGTACAAATGGAAAAGGAAAGTAATACTAACTTTTTACCAAAAAATTGTCTATAGAATACTACATGCTGAATTAGTGATCATTATCTTTAATTGTGTTATTCCTAACCAAATCATAAAATGCATGATTTAAAACTGTGTTCAATAGAGAAATAGACTGAAACTCAGGGGCTTATGCCTAATACCTAATTTGGTGGTGTTTGAACCACACTGTTAATTTTTATCTGAATTCAAGGATCATATTCTGATTATTGTATAACGTTTCTTTACTAGATAAAAGTAAACTACAATAAAATATATTGAATTCTGTCACCAGTGTTGGAACAGAAAGTAGCCTACTACATTGTTTCTTTTAGATGGTTAAGTTTTCAAATCACATGCTATGCACTCCAGGATAATGATTCTCACCCAACCCTACTGTTCCCTGGACCAGTACTTCCAGTTTGAAATGAGACATTTTGGTTTTGTTGTGATAGAAAAATTTGTAGGCACCTACAGTTTCTGTGTCTGATGTGACGCATGCTGGTAACTGACAGCTACAGAGGCTTGCACCTCTCCCTGGACCACTTCTTAATTGCTTCAGAGAACAGAAATAGACATATATTATGCTTTCTCTATTTAGCATGCTTACTTGTATTTGGTGAGTAGTATCATGACAGGTGTAGATTATTTGAGGAATAGTAAAAATTATAAATATATAATATAAAAAAATAGTAAAAATTATAAAATGAGCTATAAATTTGAAAGAGAGCAAGGAGAAGGTTAATAGGGGGTCTTGAAAAGGGAAGTGAGAAATGTATTCATTTTATATTCTCAAAATATTAAAGAAATAACATAAATACAAATATAAAGCAAGAAATCATGGTTTGATAAAACATTTAATAAACCTTGAAGTGAAGTGTTTTCCAGAAGAAGATAGGAGGAAGAAGGGCTTATTTGTCAGAATAAAATTGTAGTGTTGGACTTCAAAAAGAGTGTTGTTTTTATGTGTGTGGGCTAGGCTCTATATTATTCTTGAAGCAAAAATCAGTTGTTTCCATGTTGGCCAATCTTCTCCATTGAAAGGAATATTTCTGTACCCACTCTGAGGGGAAACAGAGGAACATGAAATTCAGAGAGAGAGACTATGGTAGCACTACTCAAGTGCCATCCCCTCCCCTATGTGGTCATCTTTTCACAATCCCTAGGTGTTTTAGGTGGCTTTTCCTCTTCAGTTTTATTAAAGTATAACAAACTAATGAATAGAAAATCTCTTAATAATAATAATAAAAATAAATAAAATATAAAAACCTAAAAAAGAAAAAAAAAACCAAACTAATGAATAAATCTTGTTTCTTATTAGAGAATCCAGTGTGATGTTTTGACATATGTGCATTATGAAACAATTAAATCAAACTAGTTAGCCACATCACACATTTATTTCCTGAGAACACTGACAATCTCCTCTCAGCATGTTCAAACATACAGCACAGCTTTACTGTCCACCAGGGTCACAATGATGCATGATGAATCTTCAGAAACATTATCATCCTAGCAGAATATCTTCACCCATTGGCCCATATCTTTTCTTTCCACTTTCCAGTCATCTTTATTTCTACATGGTACACCCTTGTATTCACTGCTCTTATGAACATTCCTTCTTTGGAGTCTATGTGTTTGTGAGATTGTCTGTATTGATCTTTCTACATCTCTTTAATTTCATTTTTAACAATGATCCCTAGGATTATGCAGATTATGATAAAACAGGATTCCCTTCTTTCAAAAATCTGAAGAATATTCTGTTGTGCCTGTATGTTAGTGTGTGTTTGTATACTATCCACTCAACTGCCAATGGGCATTTAGATTTTTTCTATATTGATTATTGTAAATAATGCTGCAAGGATAATGAGAAGAAATTATTTGCATATGATGGTGGAATTCCTCAGACTGTAACAGATTGTACAAAAAGGAGTCTTGTTCACTTATATGGTAGTTCTAATTTAATCCTTCCCTCCTTTGCTCCCTCCATCCCTCCTTTCTCCTTCATTTTTTCCAAAACCAGGGTCAATGCCTTAGTAAGTGAGTGTTTTATTCCTGAGCTACATAAAACCATATTTTGAAATTTTGAGATGTATTGTAATTTTCTTTTGTAATGTTGCACTATTTATATGCGTATCAACAATTTAAAGATAGATTTATTTTTCACATCCATTATGAACTTTTTTGACCTTTTTTTAAAGCTCTTTTTTTTTTTTTTTTTTTTTTTTTGGTTTTTTTTTCGAGACAGGGTTTCTCTGTGTAGCTTTGCGCCTTTCCTGGAGCTCACTTGGTAGCCCAGGCTGGCCTCGAACTCACAGAGATCCACCTGGCTCTGCCTCCCGAGTGCTGGGATTAAAGGCGTGTGCCACCAACGCCCGGCTGTTAAAGCCTCTTTTTAACAAGTATGAAGTGATATTTCACTTTTATTTGAAAGTTCACTCCTTGATATTAAGTGGTTTTCATTTATTCATATGTTTGTCTTTAGTTTGATTTTTAATGTTAGATTACAAACAGACTTCCATAACTTTTCTTAATATACTCTATTAGTACAATTTACAGTTTTTCCCGTTTCCTCTTCCAGGTAGCACTGACGTTCATGCTTATGGAGGGAACAAATCACTCTGTGGTGTCGGAGTTTGTATTTCTTGGACTCACCAACTCCTGGGACATTCAGCTTCTTGTCTTTGTGTTCTCCTCTATGTTCTATGTAGCAAGCATGATGGGAAACTCCCTCATCATTTTTACTGTGGCTTCAGACCCTCAGTTACACTCTCCAATGTACTTTCTGTTGGCCAACCTCTCCTTTATTGACTTAGGTGTTTCCTGTGTCACTTCTCCTAAGATGATGTATGATCTCTTCAGAAAGCACAAAGTCATCTCCTTTAGAGGCTGTGTCATTCAGATCTTCTCCATCCATGTCATTGGTGGTGTGGAAATGGTTTTACTCATAGCCATGGCCTTTGATAGATATGTAGCCATATGTAAACCTCTCCATTACCTGACCATTATGGCCCAAGAATGTGTCTTTCCTTTGTAGTGACTGCCTGGTTAGTTGGCCTTACACACTCTCTTGTTCAATTGGCTTTTGTAGTCAATTTACCTTTCTGTGGACCAAATGTGTTGGACAGCTTCTACTGTGATCTTCCCGGTTCATCAAACTTGCCTGCATAGACACCCATAAACTAGAGTTCATGGTTACAGCCAACAGTGGGTTCATCTCTGTGGGCTCCTTCATCATACTTATCATTTCCTATATTGTCATCATAATCACTGTACAAAAACACTCTTCAAGTGGTTCCTCCAAAGCCCTGTCCACACTTTCAGCTCATATCTCTGTGGTGGTCTTATTCTTTGGTCCTTTGATATTTGTCTACACATGGCCATCTTCCACCATACACCTGGATAAATTTCTGGCCATATTTGATGCAGTTTTCACTCCCTTTCTGAATCCTGTGATCTATACATTCAGGAATCAGGAAATGAAGATGGCAATGAAGAGAGTATGCAGACAGCTCCTGAGTTACACAAAGATCTCCTAAGTGCTTGCATTGTGAACATAAAAGTGCATTTTGACCAACCTCAGTGAAAATCTGCCTTTCTACATTGTTTGTATACACCAATATTTAGTCTATTTTCTTTCTACTTAGGAAGGTGAGACAATCCTTCTGAAAACAGAAGGAATTATAAATATTTACAAAGTGAGGATTACAATAATCACAAGCCTCAATTCCCAAGGAATATTTTTGATATAAATTCTTAGACATAAAGAAGCTGGAAGCCTATACTAAGAAATTCAGAACAGAGACAATAAGATTTTTTAAATAAGATTTTTTAAAATAAGATTTTTTAAAATCACATGTAGGGAATTCTGGCAGTATTTACCAGGGATATTTGTTTTTCTTTTTAACCTATAATTTTTCTTTATTCTTGAGAATTTCATACACATATTTAATGAAATATGATCATACCTATTTCTTGATTTCCATTCTTTAACTTTCCATTAGGTTTGCCTCTCAACTTCATATATTTTTTTTCTTATAACCTACTCAGTCTTGACAGTACTGTCCATATGCATGGGTCTCATGCCATTCACTGAAGCATGGGAAACCTCCCAGTGGGAATATTCTCAAAGAAGAATAATTTTACTTTGCCTAGGAGCTACTAACTGCAATAGCTTCTCAATAAGGAATGATGCCTGAAAAACACATCTCCCATCTAGGCTTGAAGTTTCATTGGCTTGCTCTTGTGTGCATCATGTGCAAGTAATTATAACTGCTGTGAGTTCATGAGTGTGATAGTTATGACATATCCAGAAGACTGTCTTCCATTGCACTCTTCTCCATCCTTGGGATTGACCTTACATTATTTATTTATTTATTTATTTATTTATTTATTTATTTATTTTACAATACTATTCAGTTCTACATAATAGCCACAGATTCCCTTGTTCTCTCCCTTCCTGCCCCCCTCTCCTTCCCCCCAGCCCACCCCCCATTCCCACCTCCTCCAGATCAAGGTCTCCCCCAGGACTGGGATCAACCTGATAGACTCAGTCCAGGCAGGTCCAGTCCTCTCCTCCCAGACTGAGCCAAGCGTCCCTGCATAAGTCCCAGGTTTCAAACAGGTAACTCATGCAATGAACCCAGGACTTGGTACCACTGCCTAGATGCCTCCCAAACAGATCAAGCCAATCGACTGTCTCACCTATTCAGAGGGCCTGATCCAGTTGGGGGCCCCTCAGCCTTTGGTTCATAGTTCATGTGTTTCCATTCATTTGGTTATTTGTCCCTGTGCTTTATCCAACTTTGGTTTCAACAATTCTTGCTCATATACACCCTCCTCTTTCTCACTAATTAGACTCCCAGCGCTCCACCTGGGGCCTAGCCTTGGATATCTGCATCCAGATTCCTCAGTCCTTGGATGGGGTTCTGGCACAACTATTAGGGTGTTTGGCCATCCCATCACCAGAGTATGTCAGTCCTGGTTATCTTTCCACCATTGCCAGCAGTCTTTTGTGGAGGGAAAAAGAGCGGGAGATCCTAGCTGGATCAAGAACAGAGAGGGAGAACAAGGAATAGGAGACCATGGTAAATGAAGACCACATGAGAAAAGGAAGAAACAAAGTGCTAAAGTGACCTTACATTTTTTCTGCCTCCTCCTCCTCCACCATCTTCTTTGAGCCTTGGCAGTGTAGTGGATGTTGATAAAGATACTCTATTTAGGGCTGAGCTCTTTGTCTCTTATTCTTACCACTTCCACAATCACACATTTCAGAACTTTTGCCAACTGCAAAGAGAAGCTTCTCTGACCAAGGTTGAGAGAAGTCCAGGTCTGTGGACACAAACTTAACTATTTAGGAGTCAATGTTATGACATAAATATTGAATAAAATAAAAATAGTAGGCCATACTTTAGAACACATGAGTTTCCCAGGCATGACCTTTTGTCTAGGATTTTACTGTCAGGCATGTTATATAAATCCCTTTTGTGGAACAGTTCTCAAATCCACCAGAAAGCCAACAGTTGTGCCACTATGGCACTAGTTCCTGGCAGGTCATTATTGCAATATGTATTGTCCAGCACTAGGTAAGACTATTGTGTTTTTCCTCCATGAGCCTACATAGCACCTTTTGGCATTGTAAAATTTAGCTATCAGGAAAGTTTTAGTTCAAGATTGATTCCTCAATACTCTGCAGCCAAAGTATGTGATGTCCTCAACAGCAGGGTCTTGCCATGTAGCTGTGGAGGGTAACCAAGGGCAATGATTACATCCTTTTTGTTTTAGAGTTCATTAGTTTTGACAGTCTTTCATTTTCTTAGTAGTTATTATTTTCCCACATGAACACTTGTGTATAATCCCTAAAACTGAGTGTGATATGTGTTCTCAGATCTCAACCAATTCCTTGTACCATCTGAAAAACTGCAGAAAGAAAGTGCAGCCATGTACATTTAAAAAGACAAATACACATAAATGTAAAGTACAATGAAGGTCTAGAACAGTATTCTTTTCCCTATAGGAAGAGGCAGGGGGAATGATTTAAAGTTCATGATCAAAGCATCTTTGCCTTTATGAGGGGTGTTCTAATCTTAAAACGAGAATAGATTCAAACACTCTCTATAGTTTGAAATTTAAAAAAAATCAACAATAGTAGCCAATATCTCTGCTTCTATTCTGTGACTTTGTATTCAGTTGCATTTGCTCATACTAAAATTAGGACATTTAATTCTCATATTTCAGACATAGCTTTTGTTCTTACTAAAATGAAACAGGTAATGACCTTATTTAATTTTGCTGTGTTTCATGCTACTTTGAATGTAAGAATGGTGTACCTGTGAACTGTCTGATCAGAAGACTATCATAAATATAGTGTATTCTATTTATTTGTAGAGGCATTTGAAAGGTGTTTGTGGACCATAGATATGAATACCTTTAGGTGTGCAGAAATGAATTATGTTTCCCCCATCTTTGCTGCTGTGTAGTGACCCTTATTTTTGATCTATAAGATATCATTAATAACCCAGTTATTCAAAAATAAAGGAAGAGCCTAATGGATGAAAACTCTGGAGAAGAAAAGATTACAATGGCCTTTAAATGAAATTCAAGATACTCAGAATAAAATGGGACACAGATTCACTAGGTATAAAAACTACATTTAAGGGAGACCCTTTTTGTTTTGTTCTTTTGTATTTAATTTAGTAATTTCAGCCCTGAATTTGATCCTTCCTTCCTTCCTTCCTTCCTTCCTTCCTTCCTCCTTCCTTCCTTCCTTCCTTCTCTCCTCCCTTCCTTCTTTCATTTCATTCCTCCTAGACAAAGGTTTAGTCAGCTCACATTTTTTTCATTTTCATTTATTAAGAAAATTTCTACTCACTCCACATACTATCCACAGATTCTCCCTCCTCCCTCCTCCCACCCCCAGCCCTCTTTCCCAAGCTGCTCCGCATCCCTACATCCCCCAAATCAAGGTCTCCCATGGGGAGTCAGCAGAGCCCAGCACACTGAGTCTAGGCAGGTCCAAGCCCCTTCCCACTGGACCAAGGCTGTGCAAGGTGTCACATCACAGTCACTGGATTCCAGAAGCCTGCCCATAGACCAGGGACAGATCCCAATCCCTCTGCCTGGGTGCCCCCCAAACAATTCGAGCCAAATGACCATCTTCTGTATCCAGAGGGCCTAGTACAGTCTCATGGGGGCTCCACAGCCACCAGTCCACAGTTCATGAGCTTCCACTAGTGTGGCCAGTCATCTCTGCACGTCCTCCCATCATCATCTCAACGTCCCTTGCCTGCCTCTCTTTCATCAATTGGATTCCCAACAGCTCACATTTTTGTAGGGTTAAAAGTCTAGGTAGCATGATATGCGTCTCCTTGGCATATCACTACCATATTTATGGAATCATGGAAGGAGTATGTGCAAGAGAGAGATCGAGATGTCACAAATCAACGGAATGCCAAAGAGAGGAATTCAGAGATAAGGTTTACTTTTTTTTTTTATAACCCATTCCTTGGGAACTGGGATCCAACATAAGTGTCACCACCTCTTTATGTTGCCACACTGGGAATGAAGCTTTGAGGACAGGATTCTTTAGGCCCAGAACTTCCTTTTGACTTTACCCAGAGCACAGCATGTACTCATAGACAAATGCTAACATCCTTAGTTTAGTCAATCAGACACATTAAAATTAACTGCTATGTAGCCCTTGGGTGACCTAAGATATCCCTTTTCAGTATGTCATCATTTCAATGTAGCATAGCTGCTTTGCTTTTGGATCTAAGGTTAATTTAACTTTCTGAGTTTTATCCTGAATATTATCTCCTTACTTGCACCTTAATGAGTCCTTTTATTCCTCATGAATTATTGAACCATGAACCCTCTTACCTAACATTTCAAAGATTATCCAGCTTTTAGAAATTCTGTCACATTTACACTGTGAAGAGAAAAAAATCAGACTCTGTTTGCCCTCACTCTTTCTCAGGTTTTGAATTTCACATTTGAAAGTGATGAATGAAAAATATAGACAATAAAATATGTGAAGAAAAGTGCTACACTTTCTATATTGAAGATAATTATCAAGAAAGACACATCATTTGGCAAGATTTTAGGAGTGTTTCTATTAGAGCTGTGAAGAGCAGCATTCGTTAATGAATCATCACCCATCTCCAGTAGACAGCGCTGCCTGGAAGTCCTAGCGTGTTTCTCTGGTTTCCTTATGTTCCTTCGATATTGAACGGCTATTGTGTTTTCCTTAAACCTCTGGTCCTTTGCTGTGATTTCACCCTCCACTTCATTAATTGAGGCATCAGTCTACAGCTCTTGATGTCCTGTAATCTAAGTGCCTGGCACCTGCATCTGCACTACATTAGCCTGCCAACCTCCACTCTTGCCACTCTCCCAGCGATCTCCTCACTCTGCTGTGGTTTCAACTGGATTCGGCTTATGACATTTTCAGCTTTCAACAAGGCAAAAGCAAGAAGCAAGGAAACAAAAAGGCTCTGCTCCGAGTTGTTTTCCCTGTGATAACCCTCCAAGTCAGCACCAAGTCAGCAGAAGATGTTTAGTTTGTTTGTGTGGTGGAGTACATTGAGTGATTTTCATGCTAAACCATCCTCACATCTCTGGGATGAAAGCTCATTTGATTATGGTGGATATGAATCTTTTTGATGTGTTCTTGTGAGTATTTCATTGAACACTTTTGCACCAATGTTCACGAGGGAAACTGGTCTGTAATTCTCTTTCTTTGTCGAATCTTTGTTTAGTTTGAGTATCAGGGTGACTGTCGCATCATAAAATGAATTTGGCAATGTACCTTCTGTTTTTATGTTGTGGAATAATTTGAGGAGTATTGTATTAGCTTTTTCTTTGAAGGTCTGGTAGAATTCTGCACTGAAACTATCTGGTCCTGGGCTTTTTTTGGTTGGGAGACTTTTAATGCTTCTTCCTTAGGGGCTATAGGTCTGGTTAATTTGTTTATCTTATCTAGATTTAACTTTGGTATGTGGACTCTATCAGGAAATTTGTTCATTTCTTTTAGATCTTCCAATTTTGTGGAGTACAGGTTTTTGAAGTATGACCTAATGATTCTTTGGATTTCCTCAGTGTCTGTTGTTATATATCCCTTTTCATTTCTGATTTTGTTAAGTTGGATATTCTCTCTCTGCCTTTTGGTTGGTTTGGATAAGGGTTTGCCTATTTTTTTGATTTTCTCAAAGAACAAACTCTTTGTTTCATTGATTTTTTTTACATATCAGCCATGGATTCCCCTGTTCTCCCTCTGCCCACCCCCAGCTTTCCCCTAATCCACCCTGCATTCTTACCTCCTCCAAGGCAAGGTCTCCCCTGGGGTGTCAGCCCAGCCTGGTAGATTCAGTTGAGGCAGGGTCCAGTCCCTCCTCCCTGCACCAAGGCAGAGCAAAGTGTCTCAGCAGAGGTCCAGGATCCAAAAAGTCAGCTCATTGCACCAAGGACAGGTCCAGTCCCACTGCCTGGGGGGTCTTCTAAACATTCACGCTAATCAACTGTCTCACTCATCCAGAGGGCCTGGTCCAGTTCCACGGTGGCTCCTCAACTATTGGTTCACAATTCATGTGTTTCCACTAGTTTGGCTATTTGTCCCTGTGCTTTTTCCAACCATGGTCCAATACCTCTTGCTCATATAATCTCCTCTCTCTCACCGATTGGACTCCAGGAGCTCCACCTGGGGCTTGGTGGTGATTTCTGCATCTGCTTCCTTCAGTCACTGGATGAGAGTTCTATCATGACAGTTAGGGTGTTCGGCCATCCGATCACCAGAGTAGGTCAGTTCAGGCACTCTCTCGACCATTTCCAGTAGTCTATAGTGGAAGTATCTTTGTGGATTTCTGGGGACCTCTCTAGTACTCTACTTCTTCCTTTTCCCATGGGGTCTTCATTTATCATGGTATATCTTGCCTTGTTCTCCCACTCTGTTCCTGATCCGGCTGGGACTGCCCGCTCCCTAAACTCTCTTTCCTTGATCCTTGCCCTCCATTACCACTCCCTCACCCCCAGTTTGCTCATGTAGATCTCATCCATTTCTCTGTTGTTGAGTGATCCCTGTGTCTTTCTTAGGGTCTTCTTTACTAGGTAGCCTCCCTGGAGTTGTGAGTTGCAGTCTGGTTATCCTTTGCTTTACATCTAGTATCCACTTATGAGTGAGTACATACCATGTTTGTCTTTCTGAGTCTGGGTTACCTCACTCAGGATGATATTTTCTAGTTCCATCCATTTGCCTGCAAACCTCATGGTGTCATTGTTTTTCTCTGCTGAGTAGTACTCCATTGTGTATATGTACCACATTTTCTTTATCCATGCATTCTTCAGTTGAAGGGCATCTAGGTTGTTTCCAGGTTCTGGCTATTACAAATAAAGCTGCTATGAACATAGTTGAGCATGTGTCCTTGTGGTATGATTGAGCATTCCTTGGGTATATGCCCAAGAGTGGGATAGCTGGGTCTTGGGGAGATTGATTCCCAATTTTCTAAGAGAGCACCATATTGATTTCCAAAGTGGCTGTGAAGTTTGCATTCCCAACAGTGGGGAGTGTTCCCCTTGCTCCACATCCTCTCCAACAAAAGCTGTCTTCAGTGTTTTTAATCTTAGCCATTCTTACAGGTGTAAGGTGGAATCTCAGAGTCATTTTGATTTGCATTTCCTCTTGATGACTAAGGTGGTTGAGCAATGCATTAAATGTCTTTCAGCCATTAGAGTCTTCTGTTGAGAATTCTCTGTTTAGCTCTATAGCCCATGTTTTAATTGGACTGTTTGGTGTTTTGATGTCTAATTTCTTGAGTTCTTTTTTTTTTTTCGGTTTTTTCGAGACAGGGTTTCTCGGCATAGTTTTGCGCCTTTCCTGGAGCTCACTTGGTAGCCCAGGCTGGCCTCGAACTCACAGCGATCCGCCTGGCTCTGCCTCCGAGTGCTGGGATTAAAGGCGTGCGCCACCACCGTCCGGCTCTTGAGTTCTTTATATGTTCTGGATATCAGCTCTCTGTTGTAGTGGGTAGCCATTCCAGCTTTGGTCTGAAAGTTCCAACCCCCATTGAGGCTTCAGTAACTATCACGCCTACAAGGCAGGGCAAAGGAGGGCCTGAATATCCGAGATCGGCATGTGCAGTGCTCTTTTGATTCCTGGACCTGGGTGCTAGAGGTAGACTGAGGAGAATTTTCCAGAAAACACCACTGGACTGTGCTGCATCTTTCCCATAACCTGCCACCTACCTATCCCTTCATTTGTAAGTTACCCACTAAATAAATCTCCCTTTTAACTATGTGGAGTGGCCTTAATAATTTCACCAATACTCTGTCAGATGTGGGGTTGGTGAAGATCGTTTCCATTCTGTAGGCTGTCATTTTGTCTTATTGACCATGTCTTTGCCCTACAAAAGCTTCAAAGTTTCAAGAGGTCCCATTTATTAATTGTTTCTGTCAGTGTCTGTGCTACTGGTGTTATATTTAGGAAGTGATCTCTGGTGCCAATGTGTTCAAGACTAATTCCTAGCTTCTCTTCTATCAGGTTCAGTGTAACTGGATTTATATTGAGGTCTTTCATCCACTTGAACTTGAGTTTTATGCATGGTGACAGATATTTGCAGTCTTCTACATGTTGACATCCAGTTATGTGCCAGCACCATTTGTTGAAGATGCTTTCTTTTTTCCATTGTACACTTTTGGCTTCTTTGTCAAAAATTATATGTTCATAGTGTGTGGGTTAATGTCAGGGTCTTCAATTCGATTCCATTGGTCCACATGTCGGTTTTTTGCAATACCAAGCTGTTTTTATTACTGTAGCTCTATAGTAGAGCTTGAAGTCAGGGATTGTGATGCCTCCAGAGGTTGTTTTATTGTACAGGATTCTTTTGGCTATCCTGGGTTTTTTGTTTTTCCATATGAAGTTGAGTATTATTCTTTCCAGGTCTGTGAAGAATTGTGTTGGTATTTTGATGGGGATTGCTTTTGGAAGATTGCCATTTTTACTATGTTAATGCCTATCCATGAGCATGGGAGATCTTTCCATTTTCTGACATCTTCTTCAATTTCTTTTTTCAGGGACTTAAAGTTCTTGTCATATAGGTCCTTCACTTGCTTGGTTAGTGTTACCCCAAGGTATTTTATCATTTGTGGCTATTGTAAAGGGTGATAGTATCTCTGATTCTTTCTTCGGCCTTTTGTCATTGTATATAGGAGGGCTAACTGATTTTTTTGAGTTAATCTTGTATCTTGCTACTATTGCTGAAGGTGTTTATAAGCTGTGTAGTTCCTTGGTGAATTTTTGAGGTCACTATAATGTATCATGTCATATGCAAATAGTGAAAGTTTGACTTCTTCCTTTCCAATATTGTATCCCCTTAGATCTCTTTTGTGTCTTATTGCTCTGGCTAGAACTTCAAGTACTATATGAATAAGTATGGGAGAGTGGACATCTTGCCTCTTTCCTGATTTTAGTGGAATCATTTGATTTCTCTCCATTTAATTTGATGTTGGCTGTTGGCTTGCTGTAAATTGCCTTTATTATGTTTAGGTATGTTCCCTGTATTCCTGATTTCTCCAAGACCTTATCATGAAGGGGTGTTGGATTTTTGTCAAATGCCTTTTCAGCATCTAGTGAGATGATCATGTGGTTTTTTTCTTTGAGTTTGTTTATATGGTGTATTACATTGACAGACTTTCGTATGTTGAACCACCCTTGCATCCTGGGATGAAGCCTACTTGATCATGATGGATAATTGTTTTGATTTGTTCTTGAGTCTGTTTGCCAGTATTTATTGAGTATTTTTGCATCAATGTTTATGAGGGAGATTGGTCTGTAGTTCTCTTTCTTTATGTGCATCCTTTGTTTGGCTTGGAAATCAGGGTAATTGTAGCCTCATAGAAGAAGTTTGGTAAGTTTCCTTCTGTTTCTATTGTGTGGAACAATTTAAGAGTATTGGTATTAACTCTTCTTGAAGATCTGGTAGAATTCTTGCATTGAAACCATCTGTCCTGGGCTTTTTTTGGTTGGGAGACTTTTAATGACTGTTTCTATTTCCTTAGGGGTTATTGGACTATTTAAATAGTTTATCTGGTCTTGATTTAACTTAGGTGTGTGTACCTATCAGAAAATTATCCATTTTTTTAGATTTTCCAGTTTGTGGAGTAGAGGTTTTTGAAGATATGACTGATGATTCTCTGGATTTCCTCAATGTCTAGTTGTTATGTTCCCCTTTTCATTTCTGATTTTGTTAATTTTGGATGCTCTCTCTCTGCTTTTGTTAGTTGGATAAGGGCTTGTCTATCTTGTTGATTTCTCAAAGAAGCAACTCTTTTTTCATTAATTTTTGTATTGTTCTCTTGTTTCTATTTATTGATTTCACTCTCAACTTGATTATTTCCTGCATCTATTCTCCTGGGTGACTTTGCTTCTTCTTGTTCTAGAGCTTTCAGGTGTGCTGTTAAGTCACTAGTGTGAGATTTCTTCAACTTCTTTATGTGGGCAATTAGTATTATGAATTTCCCTCTTAGCACTGCTTTCATAGTGTCCATAAGTTTTGGGTATGTGGTGTCTTCATTTTCATTGATCTCTAGAAGTCTTTAATTTCTTTCTTATTTTTTTTCTTAACCCATTGGCGATTAGTTGAGCATTATTTAAGTTTCCATGAGATTTTAGTTTTCTGTAATTTTTGTTGTTGTTGAAATCTAACTTTAAACCATGGTGGTCTGATAGAATGCAGGAGGTTATTCCAATTGTTTTGTATCTGTGAATTTGCTTTGTGGCCAAGTATGTGGTTGATTTTAGAGAAGGTTCCATGGGAGTGCTGAGAAGAAGGTATATTCTTTTTTGTTAGGATGGAATGTTCTGTAGATATCATTAAGTCCATTGATTCATAACATCAGTTAAGTCCTTTATTTCTCTGTTAAGTTTCGATTTTGGAGATCTGTCCAGTGGTGAAAGTGGGGGTTGAAGTCTCCCACTATTAATGTGTGGGGTTTTATATGTGATTTAAGCTTTAGTATATGTTTCTTTTACATATGTGGGTGCCCTGTGTGTTTGGGGCATAAATGTTCAGAATTGAAACTTCATCTTGGTGGATCTTTCCTGTGATGAGTATGTAATGTCCTTCTTGATCTCTTTTGATTGATTTTAGTTTGAAGTCTATTTTGCTGGATATTAGGATGCTACACCAGCTTGCTTCTTAAGACATTTTGATTGGAAGACTTTCCCAGCCTTTTATTCTTATGTAGTGCCTATTTTTGAATTTGAGGTTTATTTCTTGTATGCATCAGAAAGATGGGTTCTGCTTTCTGTATCCATTCTGTAAGCCTGTGTCTTTTTATAGGTGAATTAAGTCCATTGATATTAAGGATATTAATGACCAGTGATTGTTCATTCCTGTTATTTTTTGGTGTAGTGTGTGTTGTACTTCTCTTCTTTGGGGTTTACTGCTGTGGCTTTATCTATGCCTGTGTTTTTGAAGGTGTATCTGACTTCCTTAGGTTGGAATTTTCCTTCTAGTGCTTTCTGTAGGGCTGGGTTTGTGGATAGGTATTGTTTAAATCTGGCTTTGTCTTGAATGTCTTGTTCTCCGTCTATGATGATTGAAAGTTTTGCTGGGTATATTAGTCTGGGCTGACATCCATGGTCTCTTAGTGTCTGCATTACATCTGTCCAGGTCCTTCTGGCTTTCAAAGTCTCCATTGCGAAATCGGGTGTTATTCTGATGGGTTTGCCTTTATAGGTCACTTGGCCTTTTTCCTTTGCTGCTCTTAATATTCTTTCTTTATTCTGTAGGTTTAGTTGTTTAATTATTATGTGTCGAGGGGACTTTTTTGGATCTAGTCTGTTTGGTGTTCTATAGGCTTCTTGTATCTTCATAGGCATTTTCTTCTTTAAGTTGGGAAAGTTTTTCTTCTATGATCTTGTTGAATATATTTTCTGTGCCTTTGAGTTGGTATTCTTCTCTTCTATCCCTATTATTCTAGGTTTGGTCTTTTCATGGTGTCCCAGATTTTTGTGTTATGACTTTCCGTGTTATGACTTTTTTTTGTGTTATGACATTTTGTGTTATGACTTTTTTGGCTTTGGTATTTTTTTGACTGATGAATGCATTTCCTCTATTGTATCTTCTACACTATATTCTCTCTTCCATCTCTTGTATTCTGTTGGTTATGCTTGCATCTGTGTTTCCTGTTCATTTACTCAGATTTTCTATTTCCAGCATTCCCTCTGTTTGTGTTTTCCTCATTGTTTCTATTTCCCCTTTTATGTCTTGAACTGTTTCCCTCATCTGTTTCATTGCTTTTTCATGGTTTTCTTTAAGGCATTTATTGCTTTCTTCCAATTTTTTTATTTGTTTTCTTCTATTTCTTTATAGTTTTCTTCCCATTTTTTGTTTGACTTTTTCTTAATTTCTTTATTGATTTCCTCCACTGTTTTGTTCAGCTTTTCCTCAATTTCATTTTTTCTTGAAAGTCTTCTAGCTTCTTCATGATGCTATTCTTAAGGTTGCTTTCTTCTGCTTCTTCTACCTTGTGATGTTCAGGTCTTGCTGTTGGAGGAGGGCTAGGTTCTGGTGATGCTGTATTGCTCTTTATGTTGTTGTATGTACTTCTGCCTTGACGTCTGCCCATCTCCTCCTCTACTGGGTATAAGAGGTGCCTGTGTCTGAGCGAGTTGCTGCTGGTCTGCTCTGTGCTTGTGTCTGTGTCTCAGGCAGCCCTTCTGGGTCTAATATAATCTTAGCTCTTTGTATAATTGGAGCAGGCAGCTTCTGTGTCTCAGGGAGCTGCTCTTGGGTCAACCCAAGCTAGTTGATTCTGTGATTCACAGATTCGTTCTTGGTCTTATCAGGGCTCTTAGTCCAGTCAGAGCTGACAGATTCTCTATTCAGGAAGCCTCTCTTGTTCCAATGAGAGGTGGCAGATTCTACTCAGAAAACCACTCTTGGTCTAATGAGGCTGGAAGATTCCCTGTCTTTTGAGGTTACTCTTGTCCAATGACAGCTTTTGTCCAATAAGAGGTCTCTCTCTCTCTCTGGGCCAGATGAGAGCTGGGGGTTGGTTTCCAAGCCTCAGGAATTGGCAGGGGTCTGGGGCACATGGGTATGGGGGCAGGCCCATGTAGACTGCAGGGTCCTCTGGGGGGTCTTGGAGAAGGGGAACCTTCCTGCAGGAGCCCTGCAGCTGGCTGGCAACTGGGGCTGAGTTGGGTGGGTGTTCTGGCTGAGGATTTCTAAGTGGTAAGAACATGGCTTTCTTCTTTCTGCTTTTCTGATCTTTCAGCTTTCACCCAAATATCTGCTCTGGGTTTTTAAATTTTATTTATTTAATTTAATTTATTTTTTATTAATAAGACAATTTAACAATTTTATGTAGACAGCAGAAGTCATCCCCTGATCTGACCAGGAGCAAATCCACCTTCCTAGCAGGAGCAGGGAGCAGGGAGCAGGGAGCAGGAGAAAGGTCATGTGACCCTTTCCAACTCCTTATAAGAAGTCACATACAATGGCAAGAATCAGTTTCCTTTGGGCCTTATAGCCCAATGTCATGGGCGGAGCAAATACCACTACTGATTTACATTGGTGGGATATCAATTTTCTCATTGATCCTTCTTTTCTATGAGCATGAGAGCTCTTTTTATCTTCTGATATCATCCTCAATTTCTCTCTTAGTGTTCTAAAGTTTTCATTGTAAAAGTTCTTCATTTTCTTGTTTTTTTTTTTTTCAAATAGGATTATTTCCTGGATGTCTTTTTCAGTATGTTTGTCATTGGCTTCTGATTTTGCATGTTAATTTTGTATGCCGACACTTTGCTGAAAGTACTTTAGCAGCTCTAAGAGATTTTGTGGAGTCTCTAAGGTCTCTTATGTAGTGAATCATATCATTTGCAAATAGGGTTACCTTAATACAATGACTTTTTTTTGTTTTTTTCCTTCCTTCCTTCCTTCCTTCCTTCCTTCCTTCCTTCCTTCTTTGACCTCCTTCCTTTCTTAATTTTTGACCTTCCTTCCTTCTTCTCTCCCTTCTCCATCTTTTCTTAGTTAAGACATTAGGAATCATATTGAATTGGAGTGGAGAAAATGGGCACTCTTGCCTTGTTCCTGTTCTTAGCCATTGTTCCTTGATCAGTAGTTTATTTCATTCATTTTTAAGTTTATATCTTCTGTTGACTTCTACACATCTAAATTTAGGTGCAAATTCACAATCATATAATGTATAAAAGTGAAAGTTTCATATTTCTTCTTAAAATACATTAAAGTGATTAAATGTTTATAGCATGATTTTAGCTGATTATCTACTTTTAGGATTAATTACAATTGCTGCTTATCAATAGCTTACAACAAAATAGTACAATGGTATAAAAATTTCCACTTTTGTTTTTCCTTTTCCTTTTTAATGTTTGTTCATGAGATCTGAAATCCTTTATTTGCACTGGACAAGTCAAATGGCCCTTTAGGGAGAGAGACTAAACTGTGAGCACATTTAAAACTATCCAGTGTTTTCAAAATCTTTCTGCTCACTGGGTCTCTTGAGGTTTGAATAATTAGCTTCCTATATTTTATGTTAGGTTATTATTTGGTATTTTATGCTAGAAAAATCAGGGAAACCAGTCTGTGAAGATGCTGTTTGCTTTATACAGGTAAAAATGTACAGACATGTTTAAAGAATGAGAAGTGTGGCTTTATTTGTAGATATGAGTCTTGTTTGAAACTGCTATGAGTATGGATCAATCATACCTAAAGTGCTTGTGTTTGTCTAAAGCCAAGTAGATAGCAACCTGGAAAAGGAATTGAATACCACAGAAAAATAATTATGAAAAAGTTCTCTGATATATAGAAAAAAACGTTATTTGGATTTGACTTTGAGCTAGAATAACATTGTACATGAGGAAGTATAATTGGAAAACATCAGAAAGCTTTGTAATATTGTGAATTTACTCCAGGTGCAAATTTCCAATACATACTCATTTTGCAATGTGCTATGGAGAATTTGAAAACAGAATAATACTTACAGATTAGGAATTCGATTTACTTTTTAATGTTTTCTCCTCTTTTAAAAAGATTTATTTGCTTTCATTTTATGCATATGATTTTTTTTTTTTGCTTCCATGTATGTATGTACACTTCTTGCAAGCAGTGCCTGAAGAAGCCAGAAGGATTTCATTGGGTCCTCTGGAACTGGAATTACAGACAGATGTGAACTGTCAGGTGGGTACTGATAAACCGAACCAATTTCCTCTGTAAGAGTAGTGAGTGCTTTCAATCACTGAGCCATCCCTCCACCTCCATCTCCTGTGCTTTAGAACAAATGCTTGTATTAATTTTATTTCTGAACAGTAAGTAAGACAGTTAAAGAGTTTCAACAAATGGAAAATTTTTCTTGGGTGAGAGAAAACTGAGGAGAGTCAATGTAATTAAAATGAAAAAAGTTATTGAACAGATTGAATCTTGGAATTCGAAAGTGATGGGTGTTGCTTCGTTTCATTTATTCTCACAAGTAGTTATTTGAAAAAGATGCACAGTTACTTATATTTTCTTCAATAATCAATCAAAACAGCAGTTGCTATTAAATTAGAAGGGTTTGGGTTCGTTTGAATGTAAAGCAGGTTTCATGACAATTTGAGGAGTAGCAATCCAGAGTCTGTCTTGAGGGAATAATAAACTTACAATATTTATCAAAACGGGAGAAAATATACACAGGTGAGTGTTTTGCTTGGTGCTTTGCTCAAACCCAGCAGATGACTATCGGGGTACGGAACTTACGACTCTGTATTAGGAAACTCATTACCAAATATCTCCGTTAAGAATTAGGAAATTCTTAAAAATTTAGGTGTCTGAAAAGTCTGTTTTGGAGAATTCTATATATGACAGACTCAGGACTGTATAAAAGGGACGAGCAGGGACCACTCACAGCATAAGTCATGACAGACTCAGGACTGTATAAAGGGACGAACAGGCGACCACTCACAGCATAAGTCAAGAAATTAAGTCTGGCCTTTTGTATCATGGGGATTTTAATGGTTGTAAATGAATGTACATTATATGATGAACAAGAATGATTTAAAAAACCCAACCAACTGTAAGAAAAGATTTAAAATGACCTGTTCTCTGTGTGTTTTCTTCTGTGGCGTTTGTGGCTCATAGGTAATTAAACATCATATCCTTCACTCTCCAATTGCAGATATCTATATGAGTCTTTCTTTGACTTATTTTTGGATACTACTCTGTGTCAAGTGAATCTAAGCCCTTCCTGTCTTGAACTTTATCTGTTTCTAAATTCCATGATATTTTGGTATCATATCATTCTACTCAAAAAACATTCCTGGGTTTTACCAAGGTGATGGTACACAGCAGATACAGGTTCATTGACAATGCTTCCCATAGCTTTAGAACTTGAAAGATGCTTGAAGCACTGCGATTGGTGAAAACTGTGGGGCTTTTGAAGAATGATTTAAAAAAAAGCTATGCAAATTGAAAAAATGTGTTTACTTATTTAAACTTTTCTTTTACTCCATAGCTGCACATACTTTTCAAATTTCATTGTTGGCTTTAGATTTTCCCTTTAACCTCATTGTCTTTTTCTTTATTTTTGTAATGGTTTGCCCTCTGCTTCCTCTGTCACTTAAGACCTCTGCATAGTCTCCTTTCTTGTCTTTAAACCTTTAATCATGCATATTTCATGTGTGTTTCAAATAATCAAAATACATCTTTATCTGTGTTTTAAGAAAAACTTGTATACATTATATTGTGATTCTGAGTTTTAGGATGAATTACAAAAAATAACCATTGTAGTCCTTAAATCTATGGGAGTTATATCTAGTTGAGAAGGAACACTTAATGAATTACACCTAATTAATTATAAGCACTAAGGAGATGCACAGAGTTCTTTGAGAAAGAGTACATTGAAATTACATTGAAAGTACACTTTGATTACCAAATAACCTGAATACTATAATCTATTATTGCATAGGAGGTAGTTAACATATTTTGAAGAATCTTTTATCAGAAGGGGTTAATACATTTTGAAACATCTTTCAGAAATGGAATTCTATGCTCTCTGTTTTATGATGCCATCTCTAATTAACTCATTTATCTCATGTATTCACAGTATTATGGAAAAATATTACTAGTATAAATATTAATTATCTCATGTAGAACACCTACATATTGAATACACATTATGCTTATATTGTTACATGAAATGTTAGTTTTTTAATCTGTACAAGAGGTTAATAAACTATATTTCTGGAATAAATTGCTAGTGATGGAGCCATGGTATCAATTTTATTTTGTTTTTCTGAATTGAGAGCCTATCTTGTGCCTACTGTGCTTTTTATTCTCCAAGGAGAGGCAGACCTACAACATAATGTGATAGGTTTTTTTTTCAAAGTTGAACAAATACTTTTCTACTACAGAGGTTTAAAATTTCTGCTCATGAGCTGAGCTCTCCAGGAAGTGATTCTCACTTATGCATCATATTTTATGGACAAGCCCTAAGCTAGAATGTGAAATCAGACATACCACATGGAACAGAACATGGCACGACTGCCACAAGCTTCCCTGTGTGGTCACTGTTTCAGAACTCTATGGACATAATAGGTGTTTTTTCCCCTTTCTGGTTTCATATAGGCACAACTAACAAATAAATATTGTATGTATTTTTGGTGTACGACATTTTGTCGTATTTTTGATATTTGATATTTGTATATATTTGATATATATAAATATATTAGCTTACTATAAAGTTATATTAGTTACTATAAAGTTACATTATATATAATATATCTATATAATATATAATGTAACTTTATATATATAACTTTGTATATATTATACATACATATCTTAAACTAATGGACATGTTTACCTCACATACTTATCTGTTGTGAGAACATTGATGATTGATTTTCAGCAATTTTCAAGCATTCAGTTATCATCGTCCATAATTGCCACACTGCAGTAGATCTCCGGGAAGTAACTACCATGTCAGTGGAGCTTTTGTATTTCTTTTTTACCATCATCAACTTGCTCTACACCAATTCCTGACGCCACTTTTCCCTGGTTCACTATTATATTCTTTGCTTTTATGAGCATGACTTCCTTCAGATTTTATATGTACATAAGATCTTTCAGCATTTGTCTTCTTGTATCTGTAGTTTCACTCAGCATAATGACACTCCAAGTTCATTAATGCTATCATGAGACACAAAATTCCCTTCTTTTTTTCTTATTTATTTATTTATTTATTTATTTATTTATTTATTTATTTATTTATTTTTCTATTATCAGTGTGATACAGTATAAATTCTTATCCTAATAGTGAAATGTTTCATTGAGGCTTGCCAGTAATTGAGTAAAACTGAAACTTATTATAAGCCACAGTCATCCTAGGGTCCCCCTTGCTATATAACCTCCCTGGTTCTGTGGGTTATAGTCTGATTGTTCTTTGCTTTATATCTAGAATCCACTTATGAGTGAGTACATACCATGTTTGTCCTTCTGAATTCTCTTTTTAAAGGCTATGAAATAGTCCACTATATGTGTGCTATGTATTTCTATGTGTGTGTGTGTGTGTGTGCGTGTGTGTGTGTGTGTGTGTGTGTCTGTGTGTATATGTCTACACTTATGTTTATTGTTCACTAATCTGTAAGGGAGCACTTGAGATGTTTCTATATTCGTTATTATAATAATGTTTCAATGATCATGGGCCAATACAGGGTCATTTCCTGTAGATGATTCATTCCAATATTAATAATGGTTAATAATTCTCTCTCTCCATTGTTTGTCCCTGTCTCTTTCTATCTTTTTTGTCTCTCTTTTGTTCCCATTCCAATTCTCCTGTTTCCTTCTTTTCTCTCTGTCTGTCTGTCTGTCTCTCTCTCTCTATTTCTCCATTTTGCTGCTTTTTCCTCTCCTTTCTCCTTCATTCCTTCCTTCCTCCTTCTCTCTCCTTCCCTCTCTCCCTCCTCCCTTCCTCCCTCCTTCCTTTCTTCCTTCCTCTCTCCCTCCCTTCCTTCTTCTCTTTCTTTCTTTGATGGGGATTAAATTTAGGGCCCTAGATACTGGAAGGGGTGTGCTCTATGCCAGTTAAATACCAAGGCCCTATTTTAAAATTATTATGGAAATGGCTCTATGCTTTCTCTAGTGAATATACTAATTTATGTTCCTAATAACTCTGTACAAGTTTCCTTTTTTAACACCTAACCAAAACTTCTTTCTTATGAACCTTTGATAAAAGCTCTTTTAATAAGTAAGGGATGGTATTTCAGAGTGTTTCTAATTTGCCATCCCCTGATAAATAGCCATGCAAGCATTTGCTCATATATCTGTCCATTGTAAATGCTAAATAAAAAACTGATTTTCATAGTCTTGAGTTCTAACCTTTTGGGCTATTAATATAATTATAGTAATTTTCAGTTTCTTCTACTGCTGTCCTTCAGGTAGCACCGCAAAGATCATCAATGGAAGGAACAAATCACTCTGTGGTATCAGAATTCATGTTTGTGGGACTCACCAACTCCTGGAAGATGCAAGTACTTCTCTTTGTGTTTGCTTCAGTGTTTTATATGGCAAGCATGATGGGAAACTCGCTCATCATTTTCACAGTGGCTTCTGACCCTCACTTACACTCTCCCATGTACTTTCTGTTGGCCAATCTTTCCTTTATTGATTTAGGCGTTTCCTGTGTCACTTGTCCCAAGATGATTTATGATCTGTTTAGAAAGCGCAAAGTCATCTCCTTTAGAGGTTGCATCACTCAAATCTTCTTCATCCATGTCATCGGCGGTGTGGAGGTGGTGCTGCTTATAGGCATGGCTTATGACAGATATGTAGCCATATGTAAGCCTCTCCATTATTTGACCATTATGAATGCCAAAATGTGCATTTTCATTTTAGTATCTGCGTGAGTGGTTGGCCTTATGCATTCCCTGGTTCAATTTGTTTATATAGTTAATTTACCTTTCTGTGGACCAAATATTTTGGACAGTTTTTACTGTGACCTTCCTCGGTTCATCAGACTTGCTTGCATAGATACCAACCAATTAGAATTAATGGTATCAGCCAACAGTGGATTCATTTCTGTAGGCTCCTTCTTCATACTGGCCATATCTTACATTGTTATAATAGTCACTGTTCAAAAACATTCCTCAAGTGGTTCCTCCAAAGCCCTGTCTACACTCTCTGCTCATATTTCTGTTGTGGTCCTGTTCTTTGGTCCTTTGATATTTGTTTATACATGGCCTTCCCCTCCACACACCTGGATAAGTATCTGGCCATATTTGATGCCGTTGGTACCCCTTTTCTGAACCCTGTGATCTACACACTGAGGAATCAAGAAATGAAGACAGCAATGAAGAGAGTATGCAGACAGCTCCTGAAATATGGGAAGATCTCCTAAACGACTGTGGTGTGAACATTTGTCATTGAGCACAGTTTGTTGTTGACTAAATTCAGTGAAAAATTACTTTTCCGGATCAAATTTGCTTACCTACACTGATATTTGGGTGATTTTTCTCTTCTGATGGGGAAAGATTTGCAATGTGTTCTAGCAACAGAGAAGCAATTATATATACATATATATATTCCATTTTGATATATATATATATATATATATATATATATATATATCAAAGATTATAATAATAGAGAGCTCAATTCCCAAAGAAGAATTTTTATTTGGAGTAAACTTTTAGTTATACAGAAGACACAAGAGCACTTTACGGCTTATGAGGGAAATGAAAACATTCCCTCTCTCTCTGAACATAAATTTTCTCACATGCAGGATTATCTGGCAGCACTCCATGAAGAATTTAAAAATTAATCTGAGTTAATTTTTTCATTTTCTGTACCTTACATATAGTCTAGCCAGTCCTTAGATTGTCCATCTGTTATTCAAAAAGTTTAGAATCTGCTAGCATGCATACTCAATTGCCATGAACATAAGCTGTCCAGTTAACATTATGATATTTAAATTTACTCAGGTTTCCTTCCTATTTCCTTTCTATTTCACATATTCTTTTTTTTTCTGACTTAGTGTATATCTAAGTCAGAGTTCAGCAAAAACATTTTCCTTGTGGGATTCTAGCACCTCTAACTTCGCATCTATATTGAAGTTACAACCTTTTTGGATAGCTTTGCGGGTTGAACGTTGGATAAGTCTAGTTCCTGTAAGTGATCCATTAATGTGTATCATTTATATACCATTTCTACTTGACTGTTTAAATCGTGAGTGAGATAGACCCTACATATTGGCTAACTTAATTATTTGTGGGCTCATAGACTGATTCACCCAATCCACCTTGTACTTACACAAGGTATTGTTTTTACCAGGGTACATATTTTATGCCAAATTAAACGTAACACAAACTTCACTAGTCTACATATGCGCCCATGACAAGCAACTGAGTTTTCAGATTTAGTGACATGGTTTGATGTAGGGCAGTTACACTGGTAATTGAAGCACTACCATCCAGGATGTGTTCTCCAACAGAACATATATAAAGCCCATGATAAACTGCAGAAATAGCTGTGGTGCTCTCCTATTTACACCTTCTATTGTCTCACCCTGTTCTGGAACTATAGATTTGACTTATGAGCCTAGAAATTCTTAAAGCTCTGTAGCTGGATGAATGTTCTTGTTGTTTCTGAGTTTCTTTACAATCCTCTTGTGTTTGCATAAATCTCAAACTATTACAGAATTCTTTCAGTTGATTATCTTGTTTTACTCACTAGAGCAGGTGTTTGGTCCCTCATGCTGTTATGAGTAATTTCTCATAACACCTTAAAACAACGAAAAGAAATGAGTCAATACACATTTATAAAGGCAAATACAAATTAATATAAATGCAAAGCCCAAGAAAGACCTAGAAGAGTATGTCCTACATGATACTGTCTGAAGAAATATAGGCAGAGGCCCTGAATTAAGGGCCACCATAAAAAGCTGTTTATCTTTATTTGTGAAGTAGTTTTAAAGTGAGAGTAGGATGCCAAAGAAAAAAGGCCTTCTAAATATAGCAGGACTCACATGGACTCACAAAGACTGTAGCAGCATGCACAGGGTCTGCATAGGTCTGTGCAAGATGGGGCCCCAGTGCTGAGAGGGTAAATGGACACAAGCACTCATTCCTAACCCAGAAGCTATCTGCAAATGATGACCACTCACAAATGAAAAATTAATTCTCTCTGATGTAGTCTTACTGGGTATAGAAACCACTCTTTTTTTTTTTTTTTTTTGGTTTTTCGAGACAGGTTTCTCTGTGTACTTTGGCTTTCTGGAGCTCATTACCCAGCTGGCTCGAACTCACAGAGATCCGCCTGCTCTGCCCCGGGCGGGAAGGGTGCGCCACCGCCCGGCTAGAACCACTCTTAAGGCAAGATCTCACGCCCAATAGTAGGTGGCCAACACAAAATGAATTCTTTGGCATTTTTGGAGGTTCTTTGTCTCATAATGCTTTGCCAGGGCTTTTTGTTTGCCTTTTGTTTTTTTTAAACCTTATAGGTCCTTTGCATCTATAGTGTGGTTTCTGCTTTTGTATTTTTTTTTTGTGTGGGATTTCTGTGTGAGTGAATGTGTGTGTTTCCGTGTCTATAGGTACTTCTTGTGCTTTTTCTTTTGCTCACTTTCTTCTGCTTGTTTCTTTGTTTTTGTTATTTCTACTATACTATTATCATTATCATATGCCTGTCTGTATTCTAATGAAGGAGGGAAATAGTGTTGGAATGGGTGGGGAAGTTGGAGGTTCTGAGAGTAGTTGGGGGAGGGTAAATTGTAATCTGAATATATTGTATGAAAAAACTATTTTCATAAAAATAAAAAGAGAATAGGTCCATAATACATTGTGTATATTTAGAACATACTTTAAAAACTTAAAATGTTACTGAATGGTCATTGTTGCTATCAAGTCATGCTGTGATGATTTATGGAGGATTATGAATTTTCAGAGTATCACCTGCCAGTATTAAAATAAGAAATTTATTTACTATATTATATTAGTTACAGCCTAGTGGTTTGCAGAAGCGTTTGAAAGCAAGTTTGTGGGACACAGAGAGCAATGGCTTTAGCGGAGCCTATGGGAGAAATCTGATGTTCTCCTTTTTTTTTTTTTTTTTTTTTCCGAGACAGGGTTTCTCTGTGTAGCTTTGCGCCTTTCCTGGAACTCACTTGGTAGCCCAGGCTGGCCTCGAACTTACAGAGATCCGCCTGCCTCTGCCTCCCGAGTGCTGGGATTAAAGGCGTGCGCCACCACCGTCCAGCTGATGTTCTTGTCCTGCTCTGTTGCTTTGTGCACAATCTCTTGTAAAGCATTTGCAACCATAAAGGCAGTGTTATGAATTAATGTGCTATTTTTGAAACTAAAATTCATATGTTTGGACAACTGTATCATAATTAGTTTTATTTTTATATCCTTAGTTTAAACTATTTTAATAATTTCTTTATACATTAGCTTAGGATTGATTTTTCAGCAGTTCTACAGCTTTGTTTTGTTAAACAAGTGTTCACTGACTGCTTAAATCTTAACAGAAACTTGTGGATGTAGAGTTCTATGAGGCTATGCTCCTTCTCTGGAGCAGTTTCTATTCTGTAGAGCAATAGAATGAGAAACAGAGTTTCAATGTCACTACTTTAGTGTGGAGGAGAAGTATATACAAAAAGTGAAAAGACTGCAGACTGTAGTACGCTAGAGCACACCAGTGTAACAAGTTACCTGAGGCACTTCCAAAAAACATAGTCAAAAGCCTTTTAACATTTTTCAAGAAAATAAGAAGGTTCAACTATGTGAGAGCTGTAGTTTCCAGAGACCAAAGATATGAATTAGCTTAAACAATTCTGAAGACAATATGACAAATTCACAAGTAGATTAGAATTTATCAACCACAGGAAACTAAAAAGGTAAACAGAATAAGAAAGTAGGAAGGAATATGGTATTGACGACAAGAGACTATTATGCAGTTTTCTCCACCTAACATTTTCATGGGGTCAAAATTCTACCCCTCATTCAACATCCATCTCAGTGTCCTTTATAAAAAGCTTCCCCAACATCAAAAACAAATGTCACAGCTTCTCATTTTATCCTTTTCCTCTTGCTTCTCACATAATATACAAGAAACAAGTTTGCCTAGAACTGATTAAACTGTTGTTTAATTAAAGGGAAGATAATTTATTATCTTTGAGTTTAAAGTCTTACTGTGTATCTCAGTGGTTCTCAACCTTCCTAAGGCTGTGTCCCTGTCATACAGTTCTCATGTTGTGGTGACCCCCAACCATAAATTTATTTTCATTGCTACTTCATAACTGTAATTTTGCTGCTGTTATGAATCATAGTGTAAACATCTGATATGCAGGATGTATTTTCATTGTTACAAATTGAACAAGTTAAAGCATAGTGATTTATCACAAAACATTATGTAATTATGTATTTTGAATTATTTATTTCTAATTATAAATAAATGAATGTTTGTCCTGAAGCAAGGTATAGCATGAGTAAAAGTCTTCATATAACAACAGTCAAGGACACTACTGCCTTCTGCAACAATATGTGTAAAAAGTCAATTTCAGAACTAAGGTTGAGATTGCTCCTTTCTCACCAGATCAGAAATTCTCTGGTCAGTCTTTGCACTAGCACAATGAAGATCTTCTTCAACAAACCTTCTTCTGTATTTAAACTTGATATCCAACAAGCTGGACACCATGTTTCACAAAGGTATGTTCCCTTCAGAAAAGAACTGACTTCCCAGTGGTATCCACTGAATATGGCATAACAAGACACAATATATCTCCCAGAGACACCCACTGATACAGCATAACAAGACACAATAAGACTAGGCACAAACCCTCATGTATGCCCAAGTATTTTGAAAAGCATTTGAAATAACTCAATATTGACTGTTTATCACATAAAATATCATAAATCTACTAGAAGCCAGAACTTTATTATCATTTACTCATGTAGCTGTCAACAACATTGTTTACTGAATCATAACTGATGAATTTGCTTTTCCTCAGAATCTTTTACTTTAGATTTTGCTCTTTAGGCATTCTTCTGTCATGACCTTGACCCTTGTGGCTCCTCCCTTTCTACAGCAAGACTTTTAGAGTTCAGTCCAGTTCTTGGCTGTGGATCTCTGCATCTGCTGTCATCAGTTACTGGATAAAGGCTTCCTGATGACAATTAGGATAGTCACCAATCTGATTACAGTAGATGGCCAGTTCAGGCACCCTCTCCATTATTGCTAGGAGTCTTAGCTGGGGTCGTTCTTGTGGATTCTTGGAAGTTTCCCAGGCATCTGATTTCTCCCTAAACCCGAAATGGCTCCCGCTATCAGGACCTCTTTTTCATTACTCTCTCTCTCTGTTCCACCGCCAACCCACACAACCTGATCCCTCATGTTCCCATCCTTCTCCCCCCGCCCCCTTCCCACCCTCCACCCAGCCCCCCCCCCCAGTTTACCCAGGATATCTTGCTTCCTGGGGGATCAGGCTCCTGTTCTGCTCGGATGAAAACTGGGAAACCCAAGCCTCACTAGTCAAATGCCCTGTTAGGACAAGGTCTGCTTCTATTTCCCCTTCCCAGGGAAATCCTTGCTTCCCTCTTTTGGCCCTCCTTGTTTCCTAGCTTCTCTGGGGATGTGGATGGTAGCCTGGTTATCCTTTACTTTACACCTAATATCCACTTATAAGTGAGTATACACGAGGTTTGTCTTTCTGGGTCTGGGTTAACTGGCTCAGAATGATTTTTTTTTTCTAGTTCCAATCTGTTTCTAGCTAAAGATCCTTATTTTGTGCATTCCTGCCGCCTTATAGACACTGATCAACCCACAAGGTGAAAATCTGGGCAGCTGGTAGATCGGAAGAGTTCTGTCTCTGAGAACCAGTGTCAAAGAAATGTTTCCAACATTTGATACACCAAAGTATATTGAGTGTGTGAAGTTCCAGCAGTTGCCTTTACTTTCATAAAAGACACAGCATCTGATATAAACCACATTTTAGGCTGAATTACTGCTTTTCAATACTTTTAGAATTCAACTCATCAGATCTGCAGAGAATACTTGAGAAGGCATTTCACAGTAGATATTTAAATTTAAATTGAAGAGACTAAATTGAAGAGAATTTTGAAATTGTTTTTAGTACTAAATTTAAAAAGTATTTAATTAAAATATAATTAAAGATTTTTTTCTCTTCCCTTTTTTACCTCATACTACCCTCATGTCTGACAACCCTTCCCTACCAATTCAAGGCCTTATCTTCTTTTGTCACTGTTACAAATACATATAAATTATATACATACATACATACATACATATATATGTTTATATACTTATATAAATACAACTTGCTGAGTCCGTTTAATATTTCTTGCATGTGTATGTTTCTAGGGAAGACTACTTAGTACAGGATAAAAATGATTTATCCCCAAGAATCTCTGTTTTAATCAGAAACTCTTGAACTCTAAATGAAAGAATTTTTTGAGACTTAAAGCTCTAATAAAGAGTCTCCTCATTGCAATCTTCATCTCCTTATTTCTAAGTGTATAGATGATGGGATTCATAAAAGGAGTGATAATGACATCAAAAATTGCTAAAAATTTATCTATGGGTAACGTAGGGAAAGGCCACACATAGATAATAATACAAGGGCCAAAGAAGAAAACTACCACAGTGATGTGAGCTGAGAGAGTGGAGAGGGCCTTGGAGGAAGCACCCGAGGAGTGTTTACGAACCGTGACCAGGATGAAGATGTAAGACACAACCAGGATGAAGAAGGTGGCCATGGAGATGAAACCACTGTTGGCAGTGACCAGGAACTCCAGTCTGTATGTGTCTGTACATGCAAGTTTGATGAACCGAGGAAAATCACAATAAAAGCTATCCATTTTATTAGCTCCACAGAAGGGTAAATTTACAACAAAAGCCAATTGGGCCACGGAATGGATAAGGCCAATGGTCCAAGCCAGAGCCAAAAGAAAAATGCACATTCTTAGACTCATGATGGTGAGGTAGTGGAGGGGCTTACAGATAGCGATGTACCGGTCATAGGCCATGACTATGAGCAGCACCATCTCTGTTCCTCCGACAGTGTGAATGAAGAACATCTGAGTGATGCACCCATTCAGGGAGATGACTTTGTGCTTCCTGAAGAGGTCATAAATCATCTTTGGAGCAGCAATGCTGGACACACCTGTATCTAAGAAGGAGAGGTTTGCCAGCAGGAAGTACATGGGGGAGTGTAGGTGATGGTCTGAGATGATTGTGAGCACGATGAGAAGATTTCCCAGCATGCTTGCTACATAAAATACTGTGAAGAACAGAAAAAGGAGAATCTGAATTCTCCATGAATTGGTGAGGCCCAGCAATAAAAATTCTGATACCACAGAGTGATTTCCTCCATCCATCAACTTGTGCAAGTCTGACCATAAGGTGACTATTCTCTGAAGGGCACAAGAGGGAGAAAATATTATTATTAAGCAAAAGGGCATCCTGGTTGTAAAACAATTACTCAGATACAAAACACTAAAGGCACCCTGCTGTTTTACAGATCTCTCATAGAGACCAGGTACAGAACGTTTCCTATGCTTGCATATTTAGGGTCACTTCATTATTTAATCATAAGTTTATTTTGAAGTGTATAGTCAAGAAAGGAAAACCAGAGGCAAAGATACTTGAGAATCTAAGGAGAGTCAAACAAGCTCTGCAGACACTTGTACTCACTAGCTTCCATACAGGAAATTAGTGCCATGGAATCTAGGCATGCTAAAAGAAATTTGTGCTTTTAGCCTTTGTGCTTCAATCCTTTACTTTGTTCTGGAATTTTGTGTTTTTAAATTACTGACACATCTTAGTTTCCTAGGATTACATTAGTGTCATCAATGAAAAAGTTACTTTTTAAAAATATGAAATCTTTGCTTGCTTAAAATAGTGCTTTTTCATTAATTAATTAAATTTGTTCTCATAAATTATTACATGTACACAATGTAAACTGACCACTCTCATCCCCAACCCTCACCATCTTCTATCTTCCTACCACCTTATCTACACCCTGCAACAAATTCTCTTTCATGTTCTATCTATTCATTTTGCTTTGTGACCAGTTAGCCTAATCACGTTTATCTGTGTAAGCATGAGTCTGGAGCTCTGTGTTGGAGGCTGGTGGGCTCAGTAGTGGGTACACAACAAGAGACAATAATTCTTCTTTTTCTAGAATCTAACAACAGCCAATAAAGGGTAGTGCCCCATGAGCCCCTTATTCTTCCTTAAAAATTATATGCAGGGTCAGTCTGAGGCTCACTGCAGGTAATTGATTATCAATATATATAAAGGACAATGGATGTCTCAACTTCCAGCCCTAGCCATGAATGATACTGAAGAATCGAAATGTCAGTCTTGTTTGGAAAGAAAGGCAAAGAAACTCCTACCTGAATTAGTCAACAGAATCTGTCTTCAGATGGGAATCACACTTTTAAAGATTTAAGAGATAATGAAAAGCTTCAATCATCTGAGAGCTGCAATTCCCAATGAGAAAAAAAAATTGCTTTGAATGATGCTTAGAAGTAAGTGACAGAAATCAAGACTATATAGAACACAGAAACTAAAAGTATGTTAGAAATTTATTGCTATGGAAAGCTAAAAGGATAAAAAAATAAGAAAGTAATATAGAATAGAAAATATGAACATATTATGCACCGTTCATTTGTAATGCTATTTTGTGATTAGCATTCTACCTTTATTTTATCTTGGAGTCTTTTGTAAACTTCTTCTCCAAAAGCATGAGCAAAAGTTACACATGCTTATTTGATCCTCTTCTCTGCCTCTTCTAGAACACACAAAGAAAACATGCAAAGAACTAAATTGTAGCTTAAATTAAGGGCAAGTAATTTATGGCCAATAGTTGTAGGCAGATCCTCTACCCATAGTTAGGTTGGACTGATATTTCTCTACTGTGAACCATCTGTTCACACATGTGTTTTACTTACATGATAATTCTCGAAGTGGGAGAATTTCTCCTGGTTGAGAGGAGGATAACTTCACATTCAGACTGAGAGCTGCACCTTTTACAAAACAAAAGAGTCTTATGTTGTTTTTCCCCAGTAAAAAGACTTCTAATTAGTGTGGTCCACTGAGTCTGTATTGTCACCTAGGGAATAAAAAGGACAAAAGAAGTGAAGAACAAAAGCATCTCACACAGATGTTCAGAAATATTTTTTTGCCTCAGAATGAGTGATTAAAGTGACTGATGAGAAAGTCAGACCCTCAGAAATCCAAGAGGCAGAGATGTTAGAAAAAAGAGTTAACTACCTATTCTAGAATTAGCAATGAAGATTCAGCCAGTGAGAAATCAGCACACACTACGCTATCACTCACTTTGGCAATATGTGTCTTCCAGTTCCATAAAGTTCCAAGCCTCAGGCATTAGACTGTAGAGATTTTCCATCAGAAATATAGTCAAATAATTGGGTGCCGATTCCTAAGTAGAAGAGGAAATGCTGTGTCACCGAGTTTTTAAACAACTATCTGTGACTATATTTAACAAAATTTTCTTAACATATAATTTTCCTTCACAGTGTTTTCTCTATTTCTACAATTTTCATCATTCTTTAGATTTTAATACCTCAAGACAATTTCTATGAAGAAGTACAATTGGCAAACTCCAAGATCCCTGCCATGTTCTCCTACAACTCAATGTATGAAGAAAATGAATTAGTGGCATCCAATGTTGAATATATAGCCAATATTAGTGTATTTTCATCAAATACAGTGCTTATCATCACAAAGTCAAAAGATGACAAATTCTTGTGAATGTGGAGCAAAGGAAACTTATACAGTGTTTATGAATGAAGATTAGTTTAGATGTCAAGTGAGTATATATAGATTCCTCCAGAAAAATATTAGCATCTCAATAAAATGTTTGCAATCTTATATTGATCACTGCATTATTCAAAGAATATATTACAATGCACACTATTGAAAAACAGAGAAACTTAGGGAACATTCTGAAAATGTGTAGTTCTTAAATATTTGGGAGTTGTATCTAGTTTAGAAGGAGCACTTGTTTTTAATCAAAATTTCAATTGTTTGATTTTATCAGTAAAGACTTGGGAGCCAGATGCTGGGGTGAAAGCCTGCTAGTTCAGAGAGACAGAGAAAGCAACCATATTACCTTCCTCCCTCTCTGCTATCCAGGAAGGGCCATTTTTCATATGCCACCACAAACAAACAACAAACAAACAAACAAACAAACCTCAAACTAAATGTCCTCCCTTCTACTTCTTGTGCATTTCTCTATCCATCTCCGTAATTCCCTCTTACTCTCAGTGATTTTCCCTTGTCTACTTCTTGTCAACTGACAGCTCTCCCTCTTGACCTATGGTTGACTTTATTTAATCTTGTTTGTAAAAAGCCAAAATCTCTTGAATTAAAGGTATGTACTGTGGCTGAGTTCAGACGGCCATGTCAGAGAAGCAACAGGTGGCAGTTGAAGTTCAGGGTGTCAGCCCACCAGGAGGTAAGTCCCTGATGGGTGGGCCTTGGATAGGCAAGGCCCTGAGACCACAGACTCCAGAATGTCTATTGCTTCTGCTGAGTCTTTAGATGTTTGATGCTGCTATCTTTCTCAGGTATCTGGCATGATGTGAATGGGTGTGGGAAGATCCCTACTGCCTATAATGTAGTGTGTTTATCTCATGGATACATCTTGTTCTACTGGACATTTTTGCCTGTGGATTATTATGAAGATGATTTCTTCCTAAGCTGTACTGTCTAATTGATAATAATAATGATGGTTTAAATAGAGTTTTGATGATTAAAAATAAAAAAGAAAGTGTTGCACAGCTAGAATACATGTGTTTTTATTGAGGAACCATATAGACTGTGGCTTAGCTTAATGATTAAGAAGTACAATTGATTCCCAATAGCCGAGCTAGTTTAAATTTTTTTTTGAGACAGGGTTTCTTGGTGTAGCTTTGGTGCCTGTTCTGGATCTTGCTCTGTAGATCAAGCTGGCCTCAAACTCACAGAGATCTGCCTGGCTCTGCCTCCTGAGTGTTGGGATTAAAGGCAGATGCCACCACCACCAGTTTTAATTTTTTAATCTTAATGTTGGGAGATGTGTTCACAGGTTTTGGTGTGCATCATAGTTGAAACAAAGCCTCAAAATAACTTCAGGTTAGACCAGATGTTCTTATAATAGCTTTGAGATGAAAAAATAAAAAAAAAATCTACAAGTTCACAAGGACACACAGCTGAGTTATAGATTCATTAGGTTAGGGCCCAAAATACCAAGAATCCAAATTGTTACTAGCTGACATACTTTCCCTCCTAGGAATAATTGATGTTTGATCAATTCCTTGTACCCATTTTGCCCTCAATCCCCTGATATAAGAAACTGTTGATGAGTGTGTATGCCCCCTAACAATTTAAAATAGAGCTGACTGATTGTTTTTCATGGGTAAAAGTTTAGGTTTGTAATTCCTTTAAGACTACTTATAAGATTACCTTTCAAGAAATAAAGTGATTGATTCTTTCTTTGTAACCACAGCATGCAGCCTGCCAACAAAAGAATTGGCTGAGGAAAAAATACTCTCTGCTTGCACATATTCTGTTAATCTATAAGAAGTTACTTAGATATAAATGTATGTGGGTTCTTGGGATGACTTTGTTTTAATCATTTGGGAAGATAAAAACATGTTTTTAGCATGTATTCATTATAATCATTCACGTGAAAAATAGAATGTAACCGTATTGTAATTCATGTATTACCTGAAAAACTTTGTTGGGGGTATACAGCAGGAGAATAAAGAAGGAAATCATCAAGAGAGTGTGTGTCTTTTTCCCTAACCTTTTCAGACAAAAAAAGTCACAGCATGCTGACTCTGTGGATATCCCCTTGAGCCATGCACTGCTGGAGGCTGCCCCCCCCCCGGCAGTGATAGCTGAGCCACACCACAAGTAGAAATAGGTTTTCCCAGTAAATAATGCAATCTTGGGTTCCACAGTGTGATAAAATATCCTGCAATATTTCCCCCTTTTCTCTAAATAAAAAGGAAAGGTTTAAGAGCATCAAACGAAAACCAAAGGATTATGTGATTAGTGGCAATAGAACAGTTCCTTATTTTCTGTTTCCCTCTGTCCCATACAAGGTGGCTCTTCTGATAGGAGGCAGAGATTTTGGATTTTCCTTTAACAAGCATGTGTGTGTTTTGAGAAGGAGAGGGCCACATTCCAAACCCAAAGCCAGCTTTAATTCTCAATTGAATTGGGAACACATAGAGACCACTTGCCACTTATGTCTATAGAGGGCAGCAGAGACAAGCACTTGGGAATCCACTATGGGTGGACCAGCGGAAGGAAGGAGGGCCTGCAGGGGCTGTTCCTCCCTGGCCCACATCAGGTGGTTGTCTAGCAGGAAGGAGCAGCAGCTCAGCCTTTGGGAAAGATGGTGGCATGGGTGCAGGTGCTAGTCTGGGACTCTGAGTTTGTATTCCAGGCTAGTCAGCTGGAGGTGGGAGATGCCACTTGGTCAATTTACTCTTTTCTTAGGACATTTTCTCTTGATGATCTGTCCTTTTTCTTCAGAGGTTTCACTTGTCGAGTGGTTTCCCGAATTCTTAGTTGGATGCTTTTATTTTCCTGGTTCTTTATCCCCCCCCTTTTTTTTAGTAATTAGGGGCAAACTTTAAATTTGTTTTGAAGGTGTAATCTATCATTCTTGCTGATTTAATCTGATTTTTTTCCTAAGCAAGTTTTAATATTCTAGTCTAAATTAAACATGATGCCAATTTGTCCATTATTTCATTATTTTCAGATGATTTGTCTGTCTTGCTTATCTGGGTTACATAAAATTTGATGTCTTTGCTAAATTTTGATATTTTTTACCATTTCCATTCCTGCCTCCCATGACCAGATATTTTTGCCATTTATCTGCCAGTTATTGGTTTTCCATTTTGATGACCGAATGGCTGTACTGTTGCACATGCAACATGAATTGGTGAAGGTAGAGATTTTCCTTTTGCTTTCCTGGTTGTTTGTCTTATAACCAAGAGTGCTGCCCTGATTTTGTGGTTCCTTCTTCAATATTGACCATTCTATCCCCTGGTCTATCGGATGCCACTTTCAATTAGTTTTGGTTCCATCAGTGATAGATGAACTATAAATAAACTATGCATTAGCCAAATGTTGTGACCATTCTATTGGTCTCCACAGTTTAATAGGTGCCTTTTTTGGGGGGCAAGATGAGGAGGGATAAGCAGTTTAGGGATGGGGATTATAGGCAACTGAGTTATTTCCTCAATGTGGGAAGGCACAGATCCCTTTGCTACTACATCCTGGTCACAAAGGAATTCAGAGAGGTACCAGTTCCACTGTAATACGTTTCCTTCCATGATTAAGCCTGTGAATGACTCTGCCTTCAAGGAGATCCAATCCATCATTGTAATGGGTCCCCTTATGACCATAGAGTGGTTGGCAATGACTGATTGTAAGGTTTTCTATGCCTTTTAAAGTATCAAGATTTGCTTTTCAAAGAGTCTCTGTTGTATAATATTTTGTTTGTTCTGATGAATAAAGCTTGCCTGCAGATCAGAGGGTGGAGTTAACCATTAATTAACCATAGAGGCCAGGCAGTGGTGGCACACACCTTTAATCCCAGCACTTTGGAGGAGGAAGCAGGAAGATTAGGACTTGAAGGCCACCTTGGGCTACATGAGATTGAACCAGTCTAAAAGAGAAACAGAGCCAGGTGGTGGTGGTGCATGCAGCCTTTAATCCCAGCACTAGGGAGAGAGATGGAAGCAGGAATATAAGGTGGTTAGAGACAGGATCTCAGTCCCATTCAGTCTGAGTATTCATAGAAACAGGACCCCCCCCCCCCCGCCCCAATTTGGTCTGAGGATTTGTAGCTTCCCTGGAGTTGTGGATTATAGCCTGGTTATCTTTTGCTTTGCATCTAATATCCACTTATGAGTGTGTAAATACCATGTTTATCTTTCTGGATATGGGTTACCTCACTCAGGGTGATTTTTTTTCTGGTTCCATCTATTTGCCTACAAATTTCATGATGTCATTGTTTTTTACTGCTGAGTAATACTTCTTTGTGTAAATGTACCACATTTTCTTTATCCATTCTTTGGTTGAGGGGCATCTAGGTTGTTTCCAGGTTCTGGCTATTACAAATAATGCTGCTGTGAACAAAACTGAGCAAGTGTCCTTGTGGTATGGTTGAATACCTTTTGGGTATATGACCCAGAGTAGTATTGCTGGTTCTTGAGGTAGGTTGATTTCCAATTTTCTGAGAAACTACCATACTGATTTCCAGAGTGGTTGTACAAGATTGTGCTCCCACCAGCAGTGGGAGAGTGTTCCCCTTACTCCACATCCTGTACAACATAAGCTGTTATCAGTGTTTTTGTCTTAGCCATTCTGACAAGTGTAAGGTGGTATCTCAGAGTAAATTTTGATTTGCATATTCCTGATGGCTAAGGATGTTGAATAGTTCCTTAAATGTCTTTTGGCCATTTGAGATTCTTCTGTTGAGAATTCTCTGTTTATCTCTGTAGCCCATTTTAAAAATGGATTATTTGGTATTTTGATGCCTAGTTTCTTGAGTTCTTTATATATTTTGGAGATCAGCCCTCTGTTAGATGTGGTGTTGGTGAAGATCCTTTCCCATTCTGTAGGCTGTTATTTTGTATTTTTTTTATTGTATCCTTTGCCCTACAAAAGCTTCTTAGTTTCAGAAGGTCCCATTTATTAATTGTTGCTCTCAGTGTCTGTGCTACTGGTGTTATATTCAGGAAGTGGTCTCCTGTGTCAATGCATTGAAGACTACTCCCTACTTTCTCTTCTATCAAGTTCAGTGTACCTGGATTTATGTTGAGGCCTTTGATATACTTGAACTTGAATTTTGTGCATGGCAACAGACATGGATCTATTTGCAATCTACTCCATGTTGACATCCAGTTATGCCAGAATCATTTGTTGAAGATGCTTTCTTTTTTTTCTATTGTACATTTTTGGCTTCTTTGTCAAAAATCAGTTGTTCATAGGTGTGTAGATTAATGTCAGGGTTTTGAATTCAATTCCATTGTTCCCCATGTTGGTTTTTATGCCAATACTAAGCTGTTTTTATTACTATAGCTTTATAGTAGAGGTTGAGTTCAGTAATGGTGTTGCCTCCAGTAGTTTCTTTATTTTACAGAAGTGTTTTAGCTGTCTTGGGTTTTTTGTTTTTCCATATGAAGTTGAGTATGGTTTTTTCTAGGTCTGTGAAGAATTATGGTCAAGTCCTGACTGGAGTAGTGTGTAATGCCATATTCGCTGAGCCAGTTGCCATGAAACTATTTTTGGATGTTGGATCATCTGAGCCTCTCAGGGGGTCTTCCTTGGACTAACCATATTAGCCTGGAAGTAGTCCACAGGTTCTCATCTTCTGTGGAAACAAAAGCAGAACCTCTTTTCCAAAGCAGCATATCCTTATACATAAACTTTGAAGTCCAGATACCTTTAAAAAACATTAAGTGAACAGCTTTTACAATCAAATGTCCTTCTGCAGTTAAAAATCCCAAAGACAATATATTACAGATTCTCTGTGTGATTTTCATCTTTATGTTGCTTATTTTTATATTACTTTTACTGTCTCTTTAAAGACTTTGTTTTTTAAAAAACTATTTCTTTATATAACTGTCTATATTCATTTTCTTCTCTCTTCTAAGCCTACATACATTTTTACATAGACTGTAAATCATTTAAAATCTTATTTCATCTGAATCTGCCTTCTTGTGAATGTATTGCTTTAAACTGCAGTGGTTAGTACTGAAGCAGCAGCCTTGGCTGCTGACTCCTCCCACCTCAGCTTTTCAACATGGTGGAGATAATTCACTGCCATCTCTGGGAGCCATGCTGTCTGCTGACTCTGGGATGCAGTGGGTCTATGCTTCTATAAAAACAGCATGTAGTCCAGAAACTTTTTTTTTGTCTGTGCTAGCAAAGGCTAAATCCACCACACACAGCATAATGTGTGGCTTGGAGATGTCTCTGTGTACCATGGTGGGAATCTGCCATGCTGCAGGTCAAGCGCAACACTCCATGAATCTGCCATAGAGTAGCTCAAGCCCACAGGCTGTGGCTGGCCTGAAAGAGACAACAAGAAAGCTGATTTTAGCTCCATTTTAAAATCTTTTTTTAAAAAAAGTGTTCTCAGATTTTAGGTGGAAACTCTTGCCCCATGTTTTGGCACCATTTGTTTTCAGAAGATTTCCTATGTCCTGGCCTGCCAGCAGTTGGGAAAAATCTCTCCAACTTCCATTCCCTAAGTAAACACACAGAGGCTTATATTAATTATAACTGCATGGTCATGTCTCAAGCCTTCTACTAGCTAGCTCTTACATCTTAAATTAGCCCATAACTATTAATCTATGTATTACCACATGTTCCATGGCTTTACCTGCATCCCATTGATTGTTGCTTCTTGGGTGGCTCAATGGCATCTCTCCCTCCCTCCACCTTCTTCTTGTCTCTCTCTTTGAATTTCCTCCCTGCCTCTAAGCTGCCTTGCCATAGGCCAAACAGCTTTATTTATCAACCAATCAGAGCAACACATATTTATAGCATACAGAAAGACATTCTCCCATCAAAATCCTATATCTTTGTGTCTGCAGGACAGGTCCCTGCACATGCTCCAGCAGATCACAGATGGGGTAGATGTTTGGGTGGGCCAACACATTGTCCTGGGTCTGGGCTTGGCTAATTGTAGGGTTGGTCAGCCCACCAGCTCTCCCATGTTCTCATCACCAGAATGAGTTCTCCTGCATTGTCCTGGCAAGTTTGTCTCTTGCAGTGATGAGCAAGGAGCTGGTCCAGTTCTGCTGTCATGTCCCCAGAGTCAGATCTCCCACATCTATACCTTCAGGGCCAGCTTTACTCTGTTGCCCAGACATGGTGTAGGGACCATTCTCTCAAGTGCTGCAGGTGATAAGAGGCAGGGGCAGGGGCAGCTCTCCCAACTGTCTCAGGTGTTGGTGGATATATGGGGGATATCTCTCACCTGCTCATGCTGCCACTTGACAGATGAGTAATGGGGACAGCTTTCCTATGCTCACAGCTATGGTACTGTGCTGGTGGCCATGTCAGAGGGCAGCAGATGGCAATTGAAGTTCAAGTTGTCAGTCCACCAAGAGGAAAATCTCTGATGGACCAATCTCATATGGGCAAGACCACGAGACTACAGACTCTGAAATATCTTTTGCTTCTGCTGTATCTTTGGTATTTGTTATGATGTATATGATTGTTGGGAGTCCCCCATTGCCTGTATTATAGTGTGTTTATCTCATAAAAACATCTGGATCTATTGGGAATTTTTGGATTGTCAAAAAGATGATTCCTCCTTAAGCTGTATAATCTTGATGAATATAAATGAATACAAAGATATGCTATGAAATCAACCATAAATTTTCCCTAGAAGTGGCTTTCAATCACAGTTCAAATTAATGATACTAGGAGGGAGAATGGCTCAAATTTTCTTGCTGAGAACCACTAGTTTAGATTACACCAGATGCCTTCCTAATGGTTTTTAAGATAAACTATCCCAGACAAGCAAGGACACATAACTATGGTGATATTGTATTCCCCAAAATATTGTGCACCCTAAGAAACTGATCTAGGGTCAGAGAACTAGATATAGAGTTGAGAAAATGGTGGCACACGCGCCTTTAATCCTATCACTTGGGAGGCAGAGATCCATCTGGATCTCTGAGTTTAAAGCCACACTGGAGACAGCCAGGCATGGTGACTCAGGCCTTTAATCCCAGGGAGTGATGGCAGAAAGCAAAAAAGTATATAAGGTGTGAGTACCAGGAACTAGAGCTGGTTAAGCTTTTAGGCTTTTGAGCAGCCGTTCACCTGAGATCCATTTGGATGAGGACTCTGAGTCTTCCAGTCTGAGGAAACGAGATCAGCTGAGGAACTGGTGAGGTGAGGAAGCTGTGGTTTGTTCTGCTTCTCTGATCTTTCAGCATTCACCCCAATACCTGGCCCCAGGTTTGTTTTTATTAGTAAGAACCTTTAAAGATTCATGCTACATCTGAGCTGTTTGTCTAAGTTGTATATAAAAAAGCCCAATAAAACTAGCTGGCAAATGATTAATTTCTTGCACCCATTCTTGACCTCAATTTGTGAGAATAAGTTCTGAGTAGCCAAGGCTACAGAAAATTAATTGACTTTGTAGCCCCAAATGAGGCCCTCAGGTGTTCTTGGATAATCAGAATTTATCCACATGGCAGAAGATATACTTTTAAGTTTTAGGCATTGTGGTCATTAGTTTCATGGAAAGTGCCTGCCTGAGCTGATACTAAGAAATATACAGTAACCTGGGTTGAGAATCTATGACATCCCCTAATATCTCCCTTGTATCTCCATGCCCTGAGACTCCAGGGCACCTCTGAGATTCCAAGTAAATCTAAAATTTAGGACTTCTGGTTACAGAGTGTTAGTTAAAATTGTTTACATAGTAGTGGGTTCTATAATCATTCACTTAATATGGAATGCAGCCTTTTTGTGACCCCTGGATTGCCTGAATGAGTTTGTTGGGATATATAAGCTATAAAAAGACTCGAGAGGACAGAGCAATGAAGGAACAATGTAGTAGTACAACATGAAAGAGGACAGCATGATGAAAACAACATGAAGAGAATAAAGAAAAGAAAACATCAAGTGAGTGCATGAGTTTTTTTCATTTTTCCCTAACCCCTCAGATAGAAAAGTCATAGCCTTGCCAGGCTATGTGGATTCCTCTCAAATCCTGAGCTGTTTGGGGGTTGGTACTCCAGCCAGCCTTAAGGCTGGCTTACCTACACTTCTCCAATGGGGTTGGCTCTATTGTGCTGCCCATGTGAGGTCCATGGCCTGCTCTCCTGCATCCACTCAATTTTTGACAAAGAAATCTAAAATATATATTGGAGAAAAGAGCATCTTTAGCAAATGATGCTAGTGAAACTGAATTAATACATAGAGAAAACTGAATCTAGATCCTCATTTTTCATGCTGCAAAAAAGTCAATTCCAAATGGACAACAGACCTCAACATAAGACCTGATAATCTGGATCTGATGGATGAGAAAGTACTTCAATATAGGGACTAGAACAATAATAATGCCTTGTAGTGTAAGCATTAAGAATAACAATCAACAAATGAGATCTCACAAAACTAAAATGCTCTTGTACAGAAAAAAAATCATTTGAGTGATTTAGGTATCAGGGTTAATTGTTGTTTGTAAATGAATTGGGCAATGTTTCTTCTCTTTCCATTTTATGGAATAATTTGAGGAGTATTGGCATTAACTCTTCTTTGAAAGTCTGGTAGAATTCTGTGCTGAATCCATCTGGGCCTGGGCTTTTCTGGTTGGGAGACTTTTAATGACTGCTTCTATTTCACTAGGGATTATAGGTCTTTTTTACATTGCTTCTCAGATCTTTATTTAATATTGGTAAGTGGTGTTTATTAAGAAAATTACCCATTTATTTTAGTGTTTCCTATTTGGTAAATACAGATATTTTTATTACATAATATTTTTTTACTGATTATTCAGGAATTTCACATCAAACACTCCAATCATGCCCACCTGACATTCCTCACAGGTCTGCCACCTCCACCCTTGTGACCTCCCTGCCCATTCCTAACCCCCCTCAAAAAGAAGAAGAGAAAAAAGTCCAATCTGTGTTGCCCATATAATCACTAGAGCGTGGTCAAACTTTCAGTGGCCAACTCCTAAAGAAAACTGAGTCCTGCCCACACACCTACAAAAAGCCATCAGTTGTTGAGAGCTACATTTCACCATCCTTACCACAACTTTTAAGAGTTCTTTTTGAGAGATTTTTGTTGAGGCTGTAACTTTTTTTTGGTGGGGAATGGAGAGAAGGTGGGGGTTGTCATAGAAGCTGTCTATGTCCCTCTTTCTCAACTGTGAGTCTGTAGTCATCAGTACTACTGCAAAAGTAGCTTCTTTGTATATTACAGTCAGCAGGAGCATGGATCATGGACTTGCATATGGTTTCTGGTAACAGCACAGACCAAGGACTCTATATGGTCTCAGGTAGTAGAACAGACCTCACATCAACTTGGCCCTTGACAATTGCATGGCCAGTAGACATCAGCTCAGCTTCAGGTAGCAGCACAGACTATGGACATCTGCATGGCCATTGGTGGTAACATGGGCCATGGACATCAACAGAGTCTCTGGCCACAGTAGGACCATGGACCCATACATAGCCTTCTGTGGCAGCACAGCCCACAGACATTAACATGGCTTCAGACAGCAGCACAGACCACAGCATGACTTTCAGTGGTAACGTGGACCATAGACATTAACACTCCTTTCCCCCCACACTGCAGGATGATGGACATCCACATGACCCTCAGGCTTCAATGCAGCCTGGGGCAGTGGACCATAGATACCAATATGATCTCCAGGGGAAGCATGGAACATAGAGTTCTTTTGAGGAGGTCCAATCCAGAAAATGAACCATTCTTTATCTTGGACATCTGTTGTTTAGAACCAGGTTGCTTTGTGGCATGTTCAGGGGTTGGATAGCATGTTCAGGGCCTTAGTTTGCACATGCTCAAGATTGTTGCATACCTCTCTGTTAGTCCTACTTGGCAACGACCGGCTTCCCTGTCCACTGAAGCCTTTTCTCAAGCTTGTCACTGCTGTTGCATCTCCACTGTGCACTCACTGTTCCGTTCCTCCATCTTTCCCACTTCTCCATTGATTATTTTGTTATCGTAGTGGTGCTGGAAATTGCAGGGTGTCACTCAGAACACACACACACACACACACACACACACACACACACACACCACACACACACACACACACACACACACACACACACACACACACACACACACACACATTCCCAAACAGCTTTGCATGCAAATATTCATTGCAAAGAGTCGTTGGTCTGGTTTAAGGCTTCTACTTATGAAGCACCATAAATACTGGACCATTGCTGAGACTTGTCTCAGATAGCCTGCTGTTGTCCAGGGTCAGGGTGATGTTGTGTCTAGGCATGGTATCCCGGGCAAGCTTTTGGCTGCCACAGACCTCCCTGCTCTTGGTGACTGCCTCCTGGAGGCTTGCTCCAGAGCTTAACCTTTATGTTTGTAGCCTGCTGGGCAACACCTCCATCATGCATGCACCCAGCAGGATGGGCTGGCACCCTAGTGGCTCCATGTTTGGGGCAAGTCAGACAGTGAGCCTAGGGCTGGCCCCATTTAGATGGACCTCCTGCAGGACCTCCAGGCCACTGCACACAATCCTGTCCTTGGTGCCAGCAGCCCCATGCCTCATCTAACATGACTTTTGTGCTTGCAGCCTGCTGGCTGAGACACAGCAGCCAATGCTACAGACTCGTCATTCACCACACATGGCTCCGTTCCATCATCTTTTTCCAATCTTGAGTCCAGTTTTTAAAAGCATCTTTCCATAAGATTTGCCTCCGTGCCCCTGCCCCCATTTGCTTTCTCCAGAATACAAGTTTTTAAGATTCTCCAGATTTCCTTAGTGTTGTTATTTCCTCCTTTTCACCTTCTTTCTTTGCCTATTAATTTGGATAAGGGTTTGTCTATCTTGTTGATTTTCCAAAGAGCCAACTCTTCGTTTCATTGATTCTTTATATTTTTGTTTGTTTCTATTTTGTTGATTTCAGATTATTTATTGCCATCTACTCCTTTTGGGTATGATTGCTTCTTTTTGTTCTAGAGCTTTCAGGTGTGCTATTAATTTGCTAGTATGAGATCTCTCCAATTTAAAAAAAAGTTTATTGATTCTTTGTGGATTTCACACCATGCATTTGGATCCCACTTATCTCTCCTTCTCCTTGCATCTGTCCTCTGCCCTTGCAAACTCTCCCCAAAACAAAACCAAATTTAAAAGAAAAACCAAAAATCAAACTAAACAAAGAAAAAAAAAACAAAAAATAAAAGAGAGAAGTTAGTGACTTCAAGAAGTTTGAATGTATGTGCATTTTATAATTTCTTAATTTTTATTAAAAACATTTATTTTATATGTATGCGTGTTTTGCTCACACATATATCTGTGCACCATGTGTGCGTCTTGTGCCCATGGAGGTCAGAAGAAGGTGTCAGATCTGCTGGAACTGGAGTTATGGAAGGTTATGAACAGACATGTGGGGTATCTTCAAGAACAAGTGCTCTTTACCATTGAGCAATCTCTCCAGCCCTTCTTTAAAAAAACTGATAGTTGGTTTAGTAACCCCATTCATGTTATTCTCTGGATTGGACTTTGTAGGTAAATCTATGTCTGTAATTATACAGATTGGTCTTTTACTTAAAATGAATATTTAAAGAATAGACTCTGCCTCTCAAATTATACTATTTAGTGCATATTTTAGAGTTGCCTGATTGTTTAGTATTAATTTATGAATTAATATTATTTATGTTCAGAGTTTAATCACAATATAGGATCGTTTTTTCAAGAGCATAACAATGCTGCAATAATTCCATCTCTGTTTCCCTCTTTCTCCTTAGCATCATAATTTGAATTTCAAAATCTTTCAGTTTCACTGGCCAAAACAAATGGTTCTCTAGAGAAAATGTCCCTGAGCTACAAGCTGCTTCTAAACTACATGTTTGCAGTATTTCTTGGTCATCGGGCCTCTTGAGGTATGTATAACTAGTTTCATATTTTCCTATGGCAGGGTATTATTAGACACTTTATGTTAGGGAAGCATAGGACATCTGAGTTTGTAAAGATGCCGTTCTTTTCATGCAGGTAAAAATGGGTGGATGCAGAGAACTGTACATATAAAAGAGTGGTTTTTATTTATACACACAATGCTGTTGTTGGAATTATTGTGAACTTGGTCATATCATAAAGTTCATGAGAGAGCCATACCAGATCAGATACCATTCGAAAAAAGGAACTGAGTATCACAGGAGAATCATTGTAAAAATAGCTAATGTCAAATTGGGAAAGGATAACAGACTTTTTGAGATAGAAACACTATATCTGGGGAACTATGAAAACATTGGAAACAACAAATAACTTTATCATGTTTTGGATTAATCATAGATTATAGCTAATTATTCTGTTCTTTGATGATTACAAAAACAAAAATAAAAGTCATAAGGATTATATGTTTTTATTCATTAGCTTTCAAAAGTGATAGGTACAAACTGATTGTCATGTAAAACAGAATCAGATTTCCTAGGAACTTGTCAAGTGTGCTCAAGGGAATCATTATAGATACCTAGGCAGAAATAAAATTTGACATGGAAATCAAAAGTACATGAAAAAGTACTTCTTAATGTAATTTCACTTTGAAATGAGATATGAAAAATTTCAAAACCCTATATAGATTTTCCAAGATCTGGAATTATTTTTTTGTTTTATTCATAATTACCATCAACATAAATTTTATTTTTGAATTGTTAGTATAAGGAGGAGTTGAACTTTTGACAAATCAGCATTTTTCTAGTTATGATAGAGGACAAAAAAGAGAATTCGAGTAATAAAGAAGTTATTGTTAAAAGGATTTCCTTAAGTTTTTGGGCAACTTTCTTTTATGAATATACCTAAATATTTTAAGTAATATAAAATTATTTACATTTGCCATAAAAAGTAAAAATAAAGGTGTTTTTGAATTAAAAAAGAGAGACCCTGGTTTTGCTTATGTTTAAAGAAGGTTTGTGACCATTTGGAAACTAAAAATACAAAATGTTTGAGCATGATAATAAACTTGCAATGCTTGTGGACACAGGATGAAAATCGAGAGGTGGATGATTGTCCACATGACCACTAACAAACCTTGCTGGTGTATATCCATTTAATTCTAATCTTTATTTGGAAATAATTATCAAATTTGCCCTTTATGATGACTAAATATCTGAAAATTTGTTTAGAAGATTCCTGAAATCAGTGTAAATCAAGGAAAGCAAACCTACAACCCAGGGCAAAGTCTTAGTAACACTGTCCCTTGGCATCTGCATCTAGAAACCTTTTAAAGACTTTTCCTCTTGACTGTGATTTGGTATTTGACTTTGCCCAGTGGTTTTAAATATTTAATGTCAAACTTGGTCAGTTTTTATGGTTTTGGATATTTGAATATGTTCTAGACTTATATGTCATTCTAACGCCAAATTCTTTAAAAAAAAAAATCCCAATTCTTGTTTAGATGTTGGGGATTGGCAATGTGAAAGATGGATAATTTCTCAACTGACAAATACTCAACCAGAAATACTTCAAAGAACTTTAGCACTTGAGAAATACTTGGGGGTATAGTATAGATTTTCATTTTTGTAGATGTAGACCAAAAGCATTGCAAATAATATTTTATAAATTCTTTAAATTAACAAATATTATATATACATATTATGTAACATTTCAATAAGTATTTACAAAATGAAACAATTAAATCAGGCTAGTTAACATATACATCACCTCACATGCTTATTGGGGATAAGATAATTTGAAGTTCTATTCTTAGTATTTCTCCAGAATGAAACATTATGTTATTAACTATAGTTAGCATAATGCATAATTAATATTCTCACACTAATGATCCCATCTCACTGTTTGTAACTTTTGACCAATATCTTCTCATTCTATCTCCACAATCCATCTTGTTCATTCCATGACCCACCATTGTGTTCTTTGCTTCTATGACTATGACTTCAGAGTCTACATTTCAGTGAGACCTTGATTATTTTTCTCTCTTTCTTTATTTCCCTTAGCACAATGACTTCCAAGTTCATTAACATTATTACAAAACACAGAATTCCCTTTTTAAATGTTGAGGAATATTCTAAGGTGTGTGTGTGTGTGTGTGTGTGTGTGTGTGTGTGTGTGTGTGTGTGTTACTATGATTTCATTAATGCAAACAGGTTATTTTATGTACTGGTTTCTTGTAAATTATATTGAAATAAAAAGTGAAAGATAATTATTCATTATAACTTTTAAATTTCCTCTATATACATATCCCCAAAAGTAATGTTGCTAGATCCTGCTAGATCCCAAGTTCTATTTCTTGTTTCTTTTGTTTTTGTCTATTATTTTCTTCTTTCCTTCTTCCAGCAGCTATCAATTTCCAATAGCTCCTCAGTTGGCATGGGACTTCACGACCACTTGTTTCTATGTTGAGTTTTTGTATGGCTTGAACTTTTGCAGGTCTTGTGCATGCTATCACAACCTTTCTGAGTGTGAGCACATATGTGCAACTGTCCTTCTATGTCAGGAAAACACAGTTTTCTTGTTCACCACTTCTAGATTTTAAAGTTGTTCTGCCCCCTTTCCATAATAATTCTTGAGCTTTAGGAGGAGGGGTATGATACAGATATTTTTATTAAGGCTGGGACTTCTCTAATCTCATACTGTATTTACCTTAGTCAGTTGCAGATCTCTTTGTCAATTGTCATTTACTGTAAAACAGCATCTCTGATGAGGGGTGAGAGATGCATTAATCTATGAGTGCAACAGTAAGTCATTAGGAGTCTGTTTAATGCTATGCCAATTTAACAGAGTAATAGTAGTAAGTTATTCCCTCAAATATGTGACCTTTCTAGCCACTAGTTTGTAGCCCTGTTTGAACTTGGTAAAATCAACCTAATATTCACATGGAACCATCACCCTTATTGGTTCTCTTTCATAGTGCTGAAAGGTGCTATGCATACTACTGGTAGTCATCAAACCTGTTATATTTAGACTTTTTGATAATACCACTTTCAAGAAGTGTGAAGTGATGTTTCAGTGTGATTTAAATTTACACTTCTCTGTTAATTAATCATGTTCATTACTTGTTCAGATATCTGTTTGTCTTTAGGTTGATCGTGACATTAAAGTACAAAAGGATTTCACACATTTCAGATTTTTCCTTCTGGTCTGTTAATGTAACTGTCCTAATTTACAGCTTCTCCTGATTCCCCTTTAGGCAGTACTGACGACAAAGTCAATGGAAAGAGTGAATCATTCTGTGTCATCAGAATTTGTGTTCCTGGGACTCACCAACTCCTGGGATATCCAGCTGCTGCTCTTTGTGTTCTCCTCAATGTTGTACCTGGCAAGCATGATGGGAAACTGCCTCATCATTTTCACTGTGGCTTCTGACCCTCACTTACATTCCCCTATGTACTTTCTTCTCTCCATCCTCTCCTTCACTGATGTAGGTATTTCTTCTGCCACTTCACCCAAGATGATTTATGACTTATTCAAAAAACACAAAGCCATCTCCTTTAGAGGTTGCATTATTCAAATCTTCTTCATCCATGCCATTGGTGGTGTGGAGATGGTGCTGCTCATAGCCATGGCCTTTGACAGATATGTGGCCATATGTAAGCCTCTCCACTATCTGACCATGATGAGCCCTAAGATGTGCATCTTCGTTTTAATTACTGCTTTGATAGTTGGCCTTGTGCACTCTGTGATACAACTGGCTTTCATAGTAAATTTACCTTTCTGTGGTCCTAATATATTGGACAGCTTCTACTGTGACCTTCCTCAGTTTATCAAACTTGCTTGCATGGACACATATAGAATGGAATTAATGGTCTCAATCAATAGTGGATTCATGTCTCTGGGTACCTTCTTCCTATTGATCATTTCCTATATTGTCATCATATTTACTGTTCTGAAACACTCTTCAAGTGGCTCCTCCAAGGCTCTGTCTACACTTTCAGCTCACGTGACTGTTGTGGTTTTATTCTTTGGTCCTGCCATATTTTTCTATACATGGCCTTCTTCTTCTACACACCAGGATAAGTTTCTGGCCCTATTTGATGCAGTTGTTACTCCTTTTTTGAACCCTGTGATCTACACATTGAGAAATCAAGAAATGAAGATGGCAATAAGGAGAATATTCAGACAGATACTGGGCTATAGACAAGTCTCCTGAATAGACATTATGGACAGTCTTAATTGAGCATGGAAATTAATTATCAGCCAACCTTTGAGGAAAACCTTTATTTGCATATGTTGATATGTTTTTGTATACATGCATACATACAAACATACATATATACAGAAATACATATATATGCCATTTTGTCTGATCCTTATAAGGAAAGGATAATTTCTTCTGAATGCATAAAATTACATGTATTTATAGTGCAATGATTATATTAATCAGGAGCCTTAATTCTTTTTTCTTTTTTGTTTTTCAAGACAGGGTTTCTTTGTGTAGCTTTGTGCCTTTCCTGGATCTCGCTCTGTAGACCAGGCTTGCCTCGAACTCATGGAAATCCACCTGCCTCTGCTGGGATTAAAGGTGTGTGCCACCACCGCCTGGTGTGAGCCTTAATTCTTATAGATTTTCATTTGTTTGAAACAAACTCTTAGACATACAGAAGAGGAAATGTTTCTTTAAGACTTTCAGAACAGGGAAAATTTTTCATTTTTAATAGAAAATCCTCTTATAAGCTGTGGTTTCTGGCTATTATTTCATGGAACATTTATATAGGGATATTGAGTTGAGTAATTTTTAATGTCTGTACCTTGCACATATGCTTTTCCATTTTTGGGACTTTTCAGGTTTGGATGGAGGTTAGAAATTTCAGAACACCTATGGGAGTCTAAAATGTGCAGATAGAAGCCTTGTGAACTGTGTGAAATAGCAGGAAGATGCCAAGGAAACATGTTGACTTTTTCTACCTGAGGAACAGTTTGCTATTCAAAGCCATTCAATTTCTATTCACCTTTCTCCCACATTTCACCCCTTTTTTCTAAAAATCATAATTCAGTTTTTGAGAAGTTCATGCATAAGTACAGCTTGATATCATTTCCATCTTTCTCTCTTGCTCTGTAACTGCTACAGTCCCTGAACTCCCTTTTATTGAAAATAGTCTTTTTTCCTCTCTTAATACATCCAGATTACAGTTTCCTCTCCCTCTACTCCTTCCATTTCCTCCCCACCTTCCCTCCCATACAGGTCCACTCCCTTTCTGTCTCTTATTAGAAAACAAACATGCTTCTGAGTGATAATAATACAACAAAGATATAATAAGATAAAGCCAAAGCTAAATCATCAAAACTGGACAAAATAAACAGAAGGAAAAGAGCCCAAGGAAAGTACACAAAACATATGTAGAGGCAGAGAACCACTCAGGAATCCCATAAAAACACTAAACTGGAAGCCATAATACATTCTTAAAGGACCTGTAAGGTAAAAAGAGAGAAAATAAGTAAATAAAATAAAAATGCAGCCAGGCTGACCCAGCCCTCCTCATAGGCACCACTATGATGAATGAACATGTGATAGAGAAGAGGAAAAGATGGAAGAGTGGAGCAGGCTGTGCACGTTGTGGAGAGAGGTGGAACTGGAGATGTGTTGTGGCCTAGTGGGGTCAGGACGGGTGGGATCACCCTGGCTCTGGAAGACAATGGGGGCTACCAGAGGCCTTGTTGGTGGTTGGTGGTCCATCCTACTGCCCCAGACCATGATGATAAAGCCCGAGTTCCATGTGGATATACAAGGTCTGTGTTGGTGGCTGAAGCCTTGGTGATGTCCTCTGACTTTGATGACTCAGGGAGGGGTGTGTGTTGATATGAGTGGCCTGTGTAGCCACGTGAGGCCATGGTGATGTCCGTACCCATGTTGCCACTGACCTGGGTCTGTACTGATGTCCATGGCCCATGTTAACCACTGAAGGCCATGCAGATGTCCATGGTCTATGCTGCAGCCTGTAACCATGTTGATGTGATGCTGCTGGTAGCCATATTGATGTGAGTGGCCTGCACTGCCACCTGAGGCCAAGTTGATTTCCATGGTCCAGGCTGCCTCCAAGGGCCTTGTGTGGGTCCACTGGAGGTCATCTTAGTGGTCTGTGTCATGGCCAGAAACCATGTGGAAGCCCATGATCTATGCTCCCACTAACTGTAGAGAGCAAGGAAGCTACTTTTTCAGTGATCTTGATGACTGCCAATGCACAGTTGAGAAAGAAGGGCAAGGAAGACATCTGTGACAACCCTTACACCCCCAACAGCCGCCAAAGTAACAGCCTAAGCAGAAAACCATTGAGGAGAACTCTTAAAAAGTGTTATAAGAATGCTGAAGTGTAGCTCTCTACGATTGATGGCTTCTGGTGGGGTGCAAAAGGGGAAAGGCTCAGTTCTATTTAAGGTGAAGGCCCCTGAGAGTTTGACCATACTCCAGTGAGTATATAGATCACACAAATTGGACTTTTTTCTTTTGTTCTTTCTATTTTTATTGTTTATTTTTTCCTTTCTATTTTTATTGTTATTTTATTGTTAACAAGGGCAGGGCAGGGGTGTAGACATGGAAGGACTGGTAAGTGAATGTGATCAGGATGTATGTTGTGAAATTCTCAAAGAATCAATAAAAGTATGTTGAAAAAATAAAAATAAAAGATAAGGTAAAAAAAGGCCCGACATGACATTATAAGACAAGGAACTTTCAGTGACAGTATTGAGTTTGGTTTTTGCTGGCCATTTAGTGTTGGGCATGTAGCCTACCTTTAAGAGTAGTTTGTTTCCCTAGTAAGACTCCCTTGTAGAAAAATAAAATTTCCTTGGCAAGTGGTTGGCACTTGGAGATAGCTTCTGGGTCATGGATGGGGGCCTGTGTCCACCTCTCCTTTCATTCCAGGACTCCATCTGGTTCAGACCAGTGCAGGCCCCGTGCATGCTGCATCAGTCTCTGTGTGTCATACGAGCTTTGATCATGTTTATTTAGAGGGCCTTGTTTTCTTGGTGTCCTCCATCCCCTCTCACCCTGCTTGCCTCCTCTCCTAGTTGCTCTGTCCCTTCCTCTTCTGATAGAGATAACAGTCAGTCAACCTGGGCAAGTTCTAAATCCAAGATGATCATAAGAGTTTGGGTGTTTCAAGGTCTCTCACTAGCTGCGTAATGTCTGGCTATGGGTCTCTGTATTTGTTCTCATGTGTTGCAGGAGGAAGCTTCTCTCATGACAGCCATCAAACTCTTAACTAAGGTGCCAATACTACACATTGAAAAAACAACAGTCTCTGAATAGGTCCCATGGAGACCCCTAAGACTGAAGTTCACTCTCTGAAAACTGAAGCAGCGTGCCATTGCTGAGGACAACTTCCACACAGTGCAAGAGGTCAAGTTGGTTCAGGCTTGATGCCTCACCTCTATGTTCTAGTCTCTTTGGCATGAGAAGGTACTTACAGGCTATAGAAAGAGAAATCTGGACACCAATCTAGCCATAAAGCCCTGCGACCTATAATCTGTCCTGCCTGAAAGATGTACTGTGGCATTGGAGGCACAGAACTTTTGGGAGTGGCCCACCAACATTTGCTTTAACTTGAGGCCCACAGCACCCAAGGGAGCCCATGACTTACTCTACCTGGATGGCCTGGAACTAGAAACTGGATAGCCCAGAGACCTAGAGTAGAACCAAACAAAACTGGAAAAAAAAATCAATGAAATGACTCCTAATGACAGTCTGTTATACTTATTGATTGGTGCCTTGTCCAGTTGTCATCAGAAGCTTCCTCCAGCAGGAAATGGGAGCTGGTGCAGAGACTCACAGCAAGATATTATGCAGAGAGAGAGAGAGAGAGAGAGAGAGAGAGAGAGAGAGAGAGAGAGTCTAAATTGGAGGTTTCCATTGGGTCCCTCCCTTCGGAATTTGGAATTTCCATAGAAGAGACAGAGGAAAGACTGTTGGAGTCAGAAGGCATGGGAACACCAGGAGATCATCATCCACTGAGTCAATTAAGCAGAACTCACGTGGGCTCACAGGGACTAAAATAGTAAGCACAGGGCATGTGAGGGTCTGCACTAGGTCCTCTGCATATATACTTTGGCTGTTAGCTTGATGTTTTTGTGGGACTCCTAACAGTGGGAGCAGGTATGTCTCTAACTCTTTTGCCTGCTCTTCAGACTCTTTTCCTCCTATTGGGTTTCCTATATGAGGGCTTTTTCCTTGTCTTATTGTATCTTGTTTTGTTGTGTTTGGTTGTCATATCTTGGAGGGCTGCTCTTTTCTGAAGAGGAAAATGAGTGGGAGTGTATCTGGAAGAGAGGGGAGGTGTGAGGGAGTTAGCAGGAGTGGAGGGAGGGGAAACTGTGATTGGTATGTATTGTATGAGAGAAGAGTCTATTTTCAATAAAAATGACAGTCTCTTTAACAAGTATGGGGCTGGGGAAAGTTAGATATACATGTGTTGATCTTTTTGTCTCATCTTGTTAAGAAAAAGAACAACTCAAAATTGATTAAAAAAAATCCCAATAGGAGGCCTGAATTTTTAAAACTAGTGCTGGAAAACATGGAGCAATGACTTCAATGTGTAAATATAGTGAAAACTTTCTCAACATGACTCTAATAGTTCATGAAAAATTTAAATTTTGACAAATCATATTGCATGAAATTCCAAAGTCCATGCAGCAAGAGAAATATTAAACTCAAGAGTCACCCTACAAAATGAGAGACAGTCTGTGCCAGATAACCATTATATGATATTCATATCCTGCATGCATAGAGAATAAAAAAATTTAACCACTAAACATACTCATAATTTAGTCAATAAATGGGCTAATTAACTGAACCAGCAGTTCTTAAATAAGTAAAATGGCTAATAAATAAAAGAAACAAATTGTAAACATGCATAAGGGAAGTAATAATCAAAACTACACAGAGATTCCATCTCAGCCCAGTCAGAATGGCTATTTTTGGGAAAATGACAACAAATATTGGTGAGGATATAAGAATAAAAGAATCTTCATACATTGTTGAATAAATGTAACATAACCTAGTTACTAAGAAAATCAGTATGACAATTCTTCTAAAAAATTAAAGACTAGCCATAATACATTCTAGTTATAATATTTTGAGCATACATCTCTTAAATCTTATTAGCTTTCTGTAGAGATATCAGTATTCCCATGTTTATTATACCATTATTCACAACACTCAACTGTGGAATTAGCCTAGGTGCATGAGTAGATAAAGGCACAAAGAAAATATAAAATCTATATATAGTCCAGTATATAAGTAAAAGAAGTAACAAAGTTATATCATTTTGAGGAAAATTGATGTCCCTATAGCTTATCATGTTAAGTGAAATAAGCTAGATACAGAAAGATATAATTGACATGACCCTTCTCATATGTGGAACTTAGAGGAAGAAAAAACATGAAAGCAAAAAGTAGTATGGGAAAATGAAACAATATTAGAGAGGGTGAATATGTTTAAAGTTCATTATGTTAATGTGTGAAAATGGCTTTATAGACCCCTTTACTTTGCACCATTGCATAAGATAATGGAAGCAAATAAACTTAATAATATCAGCTATGAAATAAGAGACACTCAAAAGTGAATCTGCATATGTCTCAGTTTTTTACTTCACCCGGTAATTATGAAGTACTTCTCAAGTACCTGACATTTCCTTTATATATAGGATATTTCAGTGACAAAATATAAAAAAAAAGACATTTTGGCACCTATATTCTAATTGAGCTACAAAGACAGTAAGTATAGTAAATAGTAAGTTATAAGCAAGATGAAAATGTGTGCAACAAAATAATTGAACAGATAGAGATATACCTGGAACTGCAGAAGAGATGTGAGGATGTGGTGGAGTTTTGCTTCTGGGTGAATCAGAATTAGATTTCTGGATAGGTGCCATTGAAGAAAACTATGGTATATCTGAGTGAATTGCTATGTAGCTGTTCCATAAAAACAAGAAGGAAGAAGACTATTCCAATTAGTGCAAATGTACAAAACACCCATTCTTTTCAAGAACTAGTAAGAGAGGTTAAAAAAGGCACAGTTTTGTCTGTGTGTGAATAGTGGGATAATAGTACAGGAGGCAAAATTATATTGGATACTGTGCATCACTGCAAAATATTAGCTTTTATTCTGTAAAAGGACAATCATTTCTAAGCAGTGAGGTCACATATTAACATGAAAAATTTAATCTCTGACTGTCATGGTTAGAATAGTACTGATGAATGTGCTGCAAATGTCTGCATATTGTCAAGAGTTGAATTTAGTTATGAATGGAACATATATATAATCAGATTCTGTAGCTATCACAGATGGTAATTCATAGTAATAATAATCTCAATATATCTTGAAGAGTTCTCTAATAAGTTTAGACAACTGATATAACCACAGGAAAAAGGAAAATTGAGAATAACTGTTTTTAATTTGATGTGAAATGAGGAATTGTCATCATAGAAGACAGGGAAGACTTCTGGAATTTCAGAAGACTGTAGGGAGTTTCAGAAGCTCAGTATTTTTCAGGTTATATCTAAGAAATTTTAGATATTTTCATTAAAACCAAAGTAGAAAACCAGATATATGAATTTGGTATACATGCCAGAAATATGAGGCATTATTTGGCATATAGATATTGCTTAAGTTATGAGACTTGATGAGAAAGACTAGAGAGTGACTGTAGATAGGAAATAGATGATGTTGAAGACTCAAGCCCTGTACCTACATATATCATATAATAAAAATAATGAGGGTAGTCAGTGAAGACATAGTATGAGCAGTTAGTGATATATGAGTAAATCAAGATTTTTTTTAGTGCCAAGAAAATCAACCAAAAGCCAATATGCTCATGGCACAATGAGATCCTGACTTAAAAAGATGATTAAAAATCATTCACTCAATTTATATCTGGGAAGCATCAGAAATATGTAAAGGAAAGTTTTAGTGGGATGACTAGGGGAGAATCCTGAGTGGAATATTTTGGTAGAAAATAAAAGGAGAACAATGGAGAAAGATTAGAGACTAATCTGAAGAATATTTTTATGCAAAGAACTTCAGCATAATAGGAGGTTTTACTATATATTTCAGTAAGAGAGTAGGCAAAACCTTGTTGAATGCTGAGGGTACTGATACAATAGTTGAGGAAACATGGATGATGTGAAAGAGAAAGAGAGAGGGAAATGCTAAAGCATTTATGGGTCTGTGGGTCTGTGTATTTGTTTCTTGGTTATTTTGAGTAACCAATGTAAACTTGAATAGGAGAAGCTATGGTCTTATGAATGAGACTTTTACTAGATGGGATCTATTATAATTTCCTCATGAAGACTGAGGCATTCATGAGATGATCATACATCCTTGAGTTTATATTAGAGATAATCCATTATCCATATTTGTTGTTTTCCTCTGTGATTTGGACCATGGGTTGGAATCCTGGTGATGTAACCTCTTCTGAGTTTTTCAACCCCTACAAACAAGCACAATAAACTCATTGGTTTACTAAGGTGGACTTGGATGGAATCCTTTGGTGTGTGAGTGGCTTTTCCATCTGGGGTTAGTAGGTGCTTCCTTATGTGTTCTCAGGAAAGTCATACAACACTTGGACCTAGAGAAGGGACAGAGAATGAAAAATGTACCAGCATGAGAAACTGGAGTGGTGAGTCACAAAGTGTCCATTTTCTCTGCATGTTATGTGGTGGTATGCCACTTTTCTGTGACTGCAGTTGCTTGTTCTCTGCCATTGGTTCAAGACATTCAACCAAAACTGAAATCAGCTCCCAGGAAAAGTGGCACTAAATGGAAAAATTACAAGCACAAGATATACAAATGGGAACTTTCATGTTAGTCTTTTGATTTTATAGGTAAAGTAGATGAAACTAAAGAAATTTTTATGACACTATTTTCTGTGTTCCATTCAATGAAAGGCACTCCCAAAGCTGATCTGTCACAAATTTTTTGACTTCTATAGGTATTACAAAGGGAATAAATACATATCTGAAGATTCAAAGCTAGCATTCACAAATGAAAGAAAACATACAATCCTTATTTTTCTGGGTCTAGGTTACGTCACTCAAAATGATCCATTTCCATTTATATGTAAACTTCATAATTTCATTTTTAATAGCTAAATAATATTCCATTGCAAAAGTATAGAACATTTTTATTATCTATTACTTGACATAGGCTCTTCCCATTTCCTTTCTTTTCAAGGTGTTCTAAGAATTTATATTCTACTTCCAAAACTACACTTTAGTTTGGTTTAAGTAAGTGATCATAGTTAAACTTTGAGATAATATTTACCTATTATCAAGGAATAATAGCAATGATTTACTAAGACAAAAACTTTGAGAGAGTGTCTCACTATGTATCCCTGGATGTTCTGGAACTCACTCTGTCGATGGGGCTGGCCTCAAACTCACAGAGTTCTATCTGCTTCTGCCTTCTGAATATTGGGATTAAAAGCATACACTACCATGCTCAGCCATAATTGTTTACTTTAATATCCACGTGGTTAAGGATACCTCAACAACTCCAGTTTTCTTATCATCTTTCTACTCAGTGTTATACTATGAGTTATAAAATTCTTTGGTCACCATGGCCCCAGTGGCACCCTAACTGCTGCCAAGGGCCATGTCTGGGTCCATGTTCCTGCTAAAGCTGAGGTCTGTGATGATGTCCATGGCCCAGGTTACCACAGAGGGTCATAGGAACCACATTTGTTGAAATCCAGAGGCCATGCTGCACACATTGTGCCCCGCACTGTCCCTGTCCCTCACTGGACACTGCAGTAGGTGAGCTGGCCCCACCTTCCATGGGAGAGTTGGCACCCACACTCAGGAGAGATGTCCTGTTCCTCAGCACTGGCATGGGAGAGCTGGGCCCAATGGCATGGTCCTAGGAGAGCTGGCTCTGTCCCTCACTTGAGGAGGATGGTCCCAGTGGCCCAGACTGACCAGCTCAGTTCCCACCTAGATCTATATCTGGAGGCAGAAATTTCTTCAGTCCTGTCCTGCCCAACAGTCCAGACAAATCTCTCCCACCCCGAGTCCCACAGCTGCTTATAAATAATCATGCAGAGACCTATATTAATTAAAAACTTTATGGCCTATGGCTTCAGTTTCTTGCTAGCTAGCTCTTTCATCTTAATTTAACACATTCCTATTAATCTATATGTTGTCACATGGCCATGGTTTTACCGGTCTGCTGGCATCTGGTTGCTCCTTTGGTGGCGGCTGGCATCTCTCCCAATTCTGCCCTTCTTCTCTCTGTCTCTGCTTGGATTTTCCACCTGGCTGAAAGCTTTCTTGCCATAGGCCAAAACACTTTTTTTTATTATCCAGTAGGAGCCACACATATTCACAGCATTCAGAAAGATATCCCATAGCACATATCCTGGGCCTTGGGTTGGCCCACTCTAACATCTACTCCATGTATGATCCACTGGAGTGAGTGAAGGGACTGGTCCTCCAGAACAATAACCACAGGTTCTCGGGACAAGAACAGGGTACCAGAGAGGAGTTTTGGTGAGGGTCCAATGATGATGGTGTACCAGAGGCCTTGAACAAGACTAATGACTCATCACAATGAACATTTTAGGGGTGGGGATGATTGGAAAAAAAGGTATACTATGTGGCACACGGCAGCTCCTGATGCCACTAGGATGAATAAAGAGGTGTTGGAAAGACAGGAGAACTAGGTGGGTTTTTTGTTTGTTTGTTTTACTTTGTTGTTAATTAATTTTGGAAGGTCATCTTGGGGAGCATGCTGCAGGGGTGAGGGGCAAATATGGAAAGACTGAAAGGTGAGCAGGATTGGAGTACATGATGTGAAACTCCCAAAGTTTAAAAAGAAATTCTTTGGTCACACAGACTAAACCAAGTAAGTCTTCGGAGCAGAGAATCCTGTAACCATGTGATCCTTCCAAATTGCCATGTTTTTGTAGTATCCCTTGGTCAGTGGTCTCTTGAGAGGTGTATAATTAGCTTCTCATCTCCCTAATGGAAGATTCCACATAGCACTTTACATGAGAGGACCCAGAGAAACCTGACTCTGCCAAGATGGTGTTGTTATCACTCAGGTAAAGTGGATAGATGAAAATAAACTTAAGAAAGCTTGAGTGGCCTGTTCAGATGTTAGTTTGTGCTTGGATCTGCTGTGGACATGAGTTACGTCTTAAAATGCTTGTAGAGACTATAGCAAAAGAGAGAACAATCAGTAAATGGACTTGAATAGCACAGGAGAATAGCTCTTAGACACCAGTTGAAGTATTAGAAAAGGCTAAGCAACTGACTGCCTTTGAGCCAGAACCACATTGTAAATGGCCTTGAGAAGCCAAACAACCTTGCAGCATTTTCTACTAAGTTTATGCCATTATTAATCATTCTATGCTCACTGAATATTTGATTGAATGAATGATATAATATCCTATGAACTGCTAAGGAAAATATAAAAAATACATATAAATAAAAGGGAAAAATTGTATGTTTCTCTTCACTTTTAAAAATAGGTGAGTATGAACTATTTGCCGTCTATGAATCATTTGGTGAGTATTCTGTAAACAGAAGCAAATTTTTAGAAATATCTGTTTTCTAGATTGGAAGAATATTATAAATACCTAATCAGAAGTAAATTTTAGCATGAGACCAAAAATTCTAATGCTGAAAATAGACATTGTCTTAATTGAATCACATTTCTAAATCTTAAATTAAAATGTTACTTAAAAATAACAATTTAATTTATTTTTTCTGTTTTCATCTGCCCTTTATAGTTGGAATCTTTGTATTCACTAGATTCTGATTAGTAATCTGTTCAGAAAGAATTAAAGAGGTATGAGGTGAACTTTCACATAAATATTTATCTGAAAAGAATACAGTATTATTTATATTTCTCAAACTATTAAATAACTGTAATGATGTACTTAAGTTAGGAGAGTCTAAATTTCCTTGGATTTAAGAAAGGCTTTGAAACAATGTGCAAAGTAAAAATACAGATAGATTCAACTGAGGGAGTTAAAGTCCTAATTCAAAAATGTTCTATGTCTAATATTTGTAAGCTATACCACTTTTTTTTCTTCCCAATTATATACCAACTTTTCAAATTTCATTGTCCCTCTTGGAGTTTCCTTTTATTCTATTTATTTATTTATTTATTTAATTTTTGAACTTTCAGAATAATTTTATTTTATTTTAGAAGAAAAATACCCCAGGGAAGGCAAGATGTAAATCTCAGCAGCAGGAGAGACAGAACATCTCTCTCTCTCTCTCTCTCTCTCTCTCTCTCTCTCTCTCTATATATATATATATATATATATATATATATATATATATATTATCCTATGAGTTGAGCTAGCATGAAGGTCAGACACATATGACACATATGATGAATTCTTCAAAGAAAGAGCAAAAACGACGAAAGCATCTTTAGATTGTGTTTATAGAGAAAAAGGTTGAAAGCAAATACTACAATTCATTTGTTCTATTATTTCATAACTTTATGCAATCCCTTTGCCTGTCTTTTCATATTATACTATCATATACATTTTATTTGCTTTTCAACAACTCAAACATACTGTTTTCCATTTTTCTTTTCTTTTTACTTTCATTTCTCTCTACTTACATCCTGTCATCAGCAGTTTCCCCTCCCTCCTTTCAACTCCCCTCTCCCTCTTCTGTTTCCCTTAAAAAAAAGCAGGCCTCCCAGGAATATCCACTGAACAAGATACAATGAGACTGGCACAAACACTCATATCACAGCTGTATATGGCAACCCAGTAGGAAGAAAAGGGTCCCAAGTGCAGCAGGAGAGTCAGAGACACCCTCCACTCCCACTCTTGGGAGTCCCACAAGATAACCAAGCTACACAACCTAAGGTTTATGCAGAGGACATCGCTCAGACCCATACAGGGTCTTTGTTTGCTGCTTCAGTTTCTGTGAGCCCCTATAAGCCTTGCTTAGTTGATGCTGCGGACCATGTTCTCATGGTATCCTTGTCCATCCTCTATGGCTCCTAAAATTCCCCTCCACCTCTTATTAAGAGGTTCCCTGGCTCCACCTAGCATTTGTCCATGGCCATCAGCTGCTGGATGGTGTTCCTCTGATCACACTTGAGTTAGCCACTGATCTAAAAGTATCACAGATAGTAGAATATCAAATTAAGAATCATTTTATTCTTTTTTTTTGCCAGTTCTATTTGGTTGTATCCTGGGTTTCTGGGCTGCACTGCCTCTGGTTCCTGGACATCCAGGCAGTGTCAGGCATGGGTTCCATCTCCTGGCAAGGGCCTCAAGTTGGACCAGTCGTTGGTTGGCAACTTCCACAGGTTCTGCACCAGTATTACCCCAGCACATCTTGCAGGCAGGACAGATTGTAGGTCAAAGGTTTTGTGGCTGGGTTGATGTTCCAGGCCCACTGCTAGGAGCCTTGCATGGTTATAGAAAATGGCCAGTTGGACTCCATATCTCAAAACACCAGAAGACTTTGCTAACGTCACTCTTGCAGATTCTCATGAGTTTCCACTGCACTGGGTTTCTACATTGCCCTCATGGCCCCCTAATTCTGGTTTTTCTCTCCCAGTACTTTCTCCCTCCTTTCCTCCCACTGCACTGCCTGATCCCTCCTGTTCCCATCCCCACTTGCCCCTAGTCCATCTGTAAAATCTATTCTCTTTTCACTTCCTCAGGGGGATTCATACATCCGCCTTGAGTCCTCCTGGATACTTAGCCTCTCTGGGTCTGTGGATTGTAGCATGATTACCATTTACCTAATACCTAATGCCCAGTTATAAGTGAGTACATACCATGTTTGTCTTTTTGAGTGTGGTTGGCCTCATTCAGGATGATTTTTCTATTTCCATCCATTTGCCTGCAAATTTCATGATGTCATTGTTTTTTAACATCTGAGTAATACTCCATTATATAAATGTAACTCATCTTTTTATCCATTCTTCAATTGAGGGACATCTAGGTTAATTCCAGTTTTTTGCTATTATGAATAAAGTTGCAATCAACATGGATGAGCAAGTGTCCTTGTGGTATAATGGAACATCCTTTGGGTATATGCCCAAGAGTGGTATAGCTGGGTCTTGAGGTAAATGATTTCCAGTTTTCTGAGGAACTGCCATATTGACTTCCATAGTAGCTTTACAAGTTTGTACTCCCATCACCAATCGAAGAGTGTTCTCCTTGATCCACATCCTTGTCAGCATGAGCTGTCACTTGTGTTTTTGATTTTAGATATTCTGAGAGGTGTAAGATGGACTCTCATAGTAGTTTTGATTTTCATTTCCCTCATGGTTAAGGATGTTGAACATTCTCTGTTTCCATCCAATACTTATTTTATAGCTTTTTCTGAATCTAACGCTTGAGATACCCTGATGAGAAGACAGATGTAGGATTCAACCATATAGGGGTTGCTGTGTAATTGAGAAATTAATCAATGAATCAAATTTGTACTGAGTACTAAACAGATACAGAGTTCCATGAGAGCAACTGTGCTGTTCACATTTGAAATTTCATTATTTGGTCACTAAAATGATGTGAATAATGTAATGTATTACTGAATGGGTGATAGTATATTTTGAAATGTATTTTGGACATGGCAGTGTGATGTCCTCTGCTTATTCGTATTCATTAATGTTTTTGAGTAATTTATCTCATGAGTTGGTCACTATTATGAATAAGAGGAAGGAACAAAATCATGGATATTATTAGTATTTATTGAGCATTCACAAATGAAGCACCTATCTATGAGGACATGATTGTGTCTATGGTCAGTCCACCCTTATCCTGACCAATCCCTGCCAAATACATGAGTCTGATCTTTATTTCATTCCTATAGCTTTACTGAATTAACCATTTTAATTTGTTTAAACAGAAATTAAATCACAAGGTCAAGGTTTTCAGTATCTTTTTTGATAATAGACAGTTCATGACTGAACCATGAGCTTAATCATGGATCCTGAATCCAGAGCCCAGATGTATGCTGTTTTTTCTCTAAAGGAAACTAAAACTACAATATAATATGATAAATCTTTTTATAAAATTATGGACAAAGTACCTTTATGTGATATTGTCTTTGAGAAGTTTAAGCATCCAGATCATGTGGCATACACTCCATGGCAATAATTATGTTCACACCCAGGCTTCATGGACTGATGGCCTGGAAGAGTGTAAACTTTGATATTTGAGTTTTATTGTAATGTCAAATTGCTAGAGAAATTTCTCAATACTTACAATTTGTGTACCTAACATGATGCACACCAGTATCTGGTGTATCATAGACTTATCCTCCTCTGTGAGCCCCTTTTTCTTTTTTTAAAATTCATTTTATATATCAACCACAGATTCTCCTCTTATCCCTCCTTCTGCTTCCCCCTGCCTCCCCACCTCATCCCCTCCTAACAGGATAAGTTCTCCCATGGGAGAATGTACTAAGCCTGGTACATTCGGTTGAGGCAGGGCTAAGACCCTCCCCACTTTATCAGGGGTGAGGAAGGTGTCTGACCATAGGTAATGGGGTTCAGAAAGCCAGCTCATGCACCAGGAATAGATTCTGATCACTTTGCCAAGGGCCCCTCAAACAGACCGCACTACACAACTGTGTCCTTTATGCAGAGGGTCTAGTCCAGTCCTATGCAGGTGAACTCCCTTTTCATTGTTTCAGAGAAAGGAAACATATATAGGTGTACCTATATTTGATCATAAGTCTTGAATCCAGTTAACTTGAAGAATGAAAGAAATGCTAATGGTATAAAGGAAAATGTTATAGTTATGGCTAACATTTGATAACCTTGAAGTTATCAAACATTTTTTGGAGATAAGATGAAGTAAGGGCTTATATGTCAGAATAAACTCTGTAATTTTCAGAATGGAAGCAATATTGAAAACAACCTGAACATTTTTTTTTTGGTAATTGGCAGAACCAGGCTATAAAGAAAAATGAAAAAACTTAGGTTTTAATTGATATTTTTCATTTTGACTGCTCCATGTCACAAGGACTATCTCTGTGTTAAGTAGGCTACTAAATTTAGAAGTTTTCATGGAACATAACATTATACCGTGACTGCCACCACCTTCTGTGTATGATCATAATCTAAAAATATAAGCATAAAAGCACTTTCATCCTTCATCTTTTATAGAAGCTTAATTAGCAAATACATATACGTATTTATGGTGTTTAATGAGATGTTTTAATACATGGTAACATTGTTTGACTACAGGGAGCTATGTATCATTTACCTCACATACCTATTTGTGATAATAACATTGAAAATCTTGGCAGTATTCAAGTATGTGACATAGAGCTGATTTTAACCACAGTCACCATGCTGTATAAGAAATCTCCAAGAGCTCATCTTGTTTAACTGAGTATTTTTTTCTTTTGACAAATATCTTCCCTTTCCCCTTCTGACCCCACCTAACTTGCTTATATTACACCATTGTATTTCTTTCTTCTATGAATGTAGCTTTTTTGGTATTTATTTGCTTAATTTTTTTCATAATTATATTTTGATTATGCTCTTCCCCCTCCCCAATTTCCCCAGATTCTTCCCAAAATACTACCTGCCCAACTTGGTGTTCTTTCTCTCAAAAATCTGAAAATCAAAACAAACAACTTGAAAAGACAAAAAAAAACATAACACCAAAGCAAAAGTAAGTAAAAAACAAAACAAAACAAAACAAAAAACCAAACCACCCAACCACCCACTCACCCAACCAACCAACCAACCAAACAACTAAACACACAAAGCACACAAAAATGAGTGCATTTTGCGCTGGCCAACTTTTCCTGAGTATGGAGCCTACCTTGGAGTACAGCTGACATCTCCTCCATTGCACAAAACTAAGACTCTTCCAGCAGGTATGCATTCAAAATAGCTTCTTGATTAGGTGCAGAATCTTGTCTGCTTCTCTTCTCAGTGCTGGGAATTTTCCTTGCTTGAACTTGTGCAGGTCTTGTGCATACTATCACAGTCTCTGTGAGTTCTACTGTGCACCATCCCTGTTCATCCCTGTTGTTTCTGGTCCTGGGGTCATCCACCCCTCAGACTCTTACAGCTTTTCGACCTTCTCTTCCTGTCTTCTTTATGTTTCATTTCCACTGAGACCTTTCAGTAACTGTTTCCATGAATTTGTTTTCACTTACCACGATGACTTTCAGGCTTGTTCATGTAATCACAAAATACAGAATTCCTTCTTTTAGGGTTACAGAATAGTCTGGGGTGCTTGTATGTATGTATGTATGTATGTATGTATGTATGTATGTTATGCATACATCTATCATTGAAGGTAGATTGTTCACATACAATGTTTACAGATAATGCTATAATAAAAATGAAAAAATATAATTTTGACTTGATAGTGTCATTTCTTCAGGATCTATATACCCTGAAGGAGAGAATTTCTCTATCACATGATAGTTATTCTTTAGTCTTCCTATCTTTTCTCTTTTCTTGTTTTTCAACTTACATTCTGTGCCCTTCTCTTTTTGTTTTGTATTATTGAGGACTAAGCTCAGGGTCTTATATATGTTAGGTAAATATAAATTTATTGTGCTACAAATCCAGTATGTTTTAAAAATTTTGATGACATTACATCATTTTTTTAGTGGATGTATTAATTTATATTCTCATTAACAATTTATAATGATGCCCCCTTTAAAAGAATTATATCTAAAAAATTTATGTGTATTTACATCTATGTATATGTCATATGTGGACAGGTGCCTGTGGAGGACAGACAGAGGCATTGGATCCTCTGGACCTGGAGTTACAGGTAGCTGTAAGCTGCTTGATGTGAATGCTGGTAACCAAACTTGTGTTCTATGAAGGGCAGAAAGTGCACGTAACTCCTGAGGCATATCTCCAGCCCCTTTAAATGCTCCCAACCTTGTTGTCTTTTGATTTCTTTTTACAAAATATTTTTCCACATGTGTCAAGTCATAGTTCATAATAGTTTTAATTTATAGTACTCTTATGATTGCTCATGTTCAGCACTTATTTATATCTGTTTGTTTGACTTTAGGCTAGTTGTAATGCTGAAGTAAAAATAGGCTTCTATAACTTGGAGGTTCTCCTATTCTGTTAATACAGTTATAATTTACAATTTCTCCCATTTTCTCCTTCAGGTAGCATTGCCAACCAAGCCAATGGAAGGTGTAAATCAGTCTGTGGTGTCAGAGTTTGTGTTCCTGGGACTCACCAACTCTTGGAATATCCAACTATTCCTTTTTGTGCTCTCCTCCACATTTTATGTAGCAAGCATGATGGAAAACTCCCTCATCGTGTTCACTGTGGCTTCTGACCCTCACTTACACTCTCCATGTACTTTCTGTTGGCTAACCTCTCCTTCATTGATTTGGGTATTTCTTCTGTCATTTCCCCCAAGATGATTTGTGACCTGTTCAGAAAGCATAAAGTCATCTCCTTTAGAGGTTGTGTCACTCAGATCTTCTTCATCCATGTCATTGGTGGTGTGGAGATGGTGTTGCTCATAGCCATGGCCTTTGACAGATATGTAGCCATATGTAAGCCTCTCCATTACTTGACCATTATGAGCCCAAAGATGTGCATCTTGTTTTCAGTGGCCTCCTGGGTGGTTGGTCTTATGCACTCTCTGGTTCAACTGGCTTTTGTAGTAAACTTACCATTCTGTGGACCAAATGTATTGGACAGCTTCTACTGTGACTTTCCTCGGTTCATCAAACTTGCTTGCACAGACACATACAGACTAGAATTACTGGTCTCAATCAATAGTGGATTTATGTCAGTGGGCTCCTTCTTTATACTGATCAATTCCTATATTGTCATCTTAATCACTGTACAAAAACACTCTTCAAGTGGCTCCTCCAAGGCTCTGTCCACACTCTCGGCTCATGTGACTGTGGTGGTCTTATTCTTTGGTCCTGTGATGTTCTTCTATACATGGCCTTCTTCTTCCACACACTTGGATAAGTTTCTGGCCATATTTGATGCAATTGTCACTCCATTTCTGAACCCTGTGATCTATACATTGAGGAACCAAGAAATGAAAATGGCAATGATGAGAGTATTTAACCAGATACTGGGTTATAGACAAATAATTAAACATTTGACCTGTGAACAATCTTAACTGAGCATAGAAGTTCATGGTTAACCAATTTCTGAGGATAATATTTCTTAGTCTATTTCAATATGCTTATTTATAATATATATGCTATTTTGTTTTATCCTTAGCAATAAGAGACAACATTAATGAAAACACAAATTACATTATAAGTTTAATGAATCTCTGTTGCTTAGGAATAATACCTACATGATGTAAACTCTTAGACATAAAGAAGATGAATGTTTATTTTAAGGTCTTCAGAACAGGAAAAAAAATCTCTCTCCTTTAAAAATATTTATTTGTATTTTAAGGTTATGTTTGTATGTATGTGTCTTTGCACATGTAAGGGCAGGTCCCTCTGAAGTGTAGGAGAGGACATTGGATATGCTGATGGAGAGTTATAGGTTGTTTTGAACCATCTGAATTAGGTGTTGGGAACTAATCTCGGGTCCTCTGAAAGGGTAGTGCATGCCCTTAAAGGTGAGCCATCTCTCTAGACTGTCTCTATTTTGAATGGAACTGTTTGTGATAAGCAGAGACTTGTTGTTATATTCACAGAAAATTTATACAAGAATTGTTTAGCTAGGTCATTTTCCCATGTGTGCACCTTGCATACTGCCTCTTTCTCGACTTTTCCAGTTATAGATGGAAGTCAGAACTTTTGAGTGCACATCAGAGTCTTACATATGTATGTGCTTGGGTAGGAACTGTGTGGGTTATGTTTGGAATAACAAAAAGGTGCCAAGGAAGCATGTTGATTTTTTCTGCTGATTCTAACAGACTACTCAAAGACATTTAATACCATTTACCTTTTCTTTCCATTTTTCATCTTACGTTTTAATTTTGTCTTTCCATACCACTCCAAGAGAAGTTTGGGTGATATTTGGATGGTGGAGTACTCTTGTTTTATAGGTTGATGCAGTGTTGCAATCAAAACCAATATACATTTCTTGTGGCATGCTGGTGCTCTACAAATTTATGGGATCACTAAAATTCTGAGTTTTCTTCCAAAATGGCACATGGGATATATAAACAGTTTCACAACAGTTAATCAAAAGCAGTCTAAGAAAATGTCCCAAAAGCAGCAGAAATTAATATTTTTTATTAATTACTTTTGTTTTATTAATAGCATGAACAATCCATTTAAAAAATACAGACTAACAGACTGGGTAAGAAAACAGGCTCCATCTTTCTGTTGCCTCTGAGAACACACCCCAACATTAATAATAGACACCACCTCAGGGTTAAAGGATAGGAAAAGGTATTCTAAGCTAGGGAACTAAGACACATGTAGGCATAGCTATTATAACATCTGATGAAATAGATTTCAAGTCAAAATTAGTCAGAGAGATAAGGAGGGTCAATTCATATTCATCAAAAGAAATCCAACAAGAGGCTATTACAATTCTAAGCATATACACACTAAACACAGGAGAACCCAGTTTATAACAGAAGTACTATTATTCCTAAAACTACAGATTAACCACAAAATAATGATAATGGTTGATTTTAATAGCCCACTCTAGTCAATGAGTAGGTCACTAGGACAAAAACCAAAGAAAATCTGAAGTTAAATGACATTATAAATCAAATAGACTTAACAGACATCTACCGTACAATCTACCTCAATACTAAACAACACACATACCTCTCAACAGGGCATGAAACTTTCTACAAACCTGACCACTTATTAGGATGCAAAGCATGTTTCAAGAAATGTAGGAAAGCTGAAATAACATCCTACATTTTATCTGACCACAGTGGTATAAGGTCGTATATAAACACCAGTAGATTCTACAGAAAGCATACAAACTCACAGAGACTGAACAACACACTACGGAATGATAATTGACTCAAGGGTGAAGTTGAGAAGGAAATGTAAAGAATTCTATAATTGAATGTAAATGAAAACACAGTATGCAAAAATTTATGAAGCATAATGAAGGTAGTCAGAACAGGCAAATTTAGAGCACTTAGTATTCAAAAATTTGAGATATATCAAATGAACAACTTAATGATGTATTTGAAGGCCTTTGGAAATAGAGAACAAATAACTTACCCAAACAGTAGCTGGGAAGAGATGATCAAACATTGGCTGAAATAAACAAAATAGAAAGAAAAAATCAATAAAATGAAGAATCAATGAAATGGAGTCATTTCTTTGAAGAGGGTAGCAAGATTCATAAACTTTACCCAATTTAAATAAAATAAAGAGAAAGAGGATCTATATTATTAAAACTAGAGTTTATTTATTTATTTTTATTTTTTTATTTTACAGTGCTATTCAGTTCTACATAATAGCCTCAGATTCCCTTGTTCTCTCCCTTCCTGCCCCCCTCTCCTTCCCCCCAGGACACCCCCATTCCCACCTCCTCCAAAATTAGAGTTTAAATGCAATATATTACAAGAAACACCAAACAAATCAGTGAATCATGAAAAAATACTTTAAAAAAATTTATATTCTACCAAACAGAAAAATATAAAAGAAATATGTGAATTTCTAGATATACATGATCTACCAAAGCCAAATCGATATGAAATAAGTATTTTGTACAACCATAACATCCATTTGAGGTTGAATCAGTAGTTAAATATTTACAAATTAAAAAGAAGACCAGGGAAAGATTGATTCTGCATAGAATTCTGCAGACCATCAGAGATTAAACACCAATACTTTTCAAGCTATTATGTAACATACAAAATGAAGGAACATTTCTGAGTTCTGTTTCAAAATGAAGTATTACCCTGATATCAAAACCAGACAAAGACCCAATAACAAAAAGAAGAAAGATAATTATAGCCCAATCTCTGCTGAACATTTAGATTCACCATGGCCTACAGAATACAAACAGCAAATCTACTGTAAACCAAACTCCACACTCTCAGAACTGCACTGTATCTCATCCCTTAGCACAAATGTATGCTTTTTTTGTTTTTAAATTAGTACCTTGCCTTTCCCATTTAACTAGATATACCACAATCTTAGAGACCCAGTGGAAAAAATGTGTCAGGTACTTGAAAATGTATGTGCTGTGGCTTTTCCTTCTTTTTTTGTGAGCTGTAAAGAATGGTTTTAAACAATTTAATACTCCAGTTAGAGTGTGTCAAAATATACCACAAGAGAAAGAAATGAACTATTTTGAAGTTGTACAATAGTGCTACTACATTTTCTAATGGCCACTGATGAGTAATGGAGAGTCACACAAAAGTTCTCAACAAAATGTTATATATACTGAATTCAAGAACTAATCCAAAATGTTATCTGTGAATTGAGTTGGCTCCATTCCAGTGATGTATGAAAGGTTCAGTGTATGTAAATTATTACATTAATACCACAGTTATAAAGGTTTTGCCTATGCATGAGGCTATGCACCCTGAGATGACTCTCGATCAGGAAAATAATATGTAAATTTTGTAGGAGAAAAGATTAATGTGCAGTGTAGAGTGTCACAGTTTCCTGTATCCTGAGCATGTGCATGCACACACACATACACACACACACACACACACACACACTCACACACACATGCACACTCACACACAATCAGTTTTACACAGGGTCTCTAGGTAAAAGAAACAAGGAGACAACAATCTATATCTATAAGACCATCAGAATTCTTCAGGAGAGGCTCCCTACCCAGGTGATTCTAATATATATATATATTAGAATCTTAGAGATTCTAGAATATATATATATAGGATATATATATACATATATGTATATATACACATATATACGTATGTGTGTGTGTGTGTGTGTGTGTGTGTGTGTGTGAACTTGGTTTTTAAACTTATTCACATACAATGCTGGCCTGTCCTGGAAGTGAATAGCCACTGAAAAAGATCTGATACAGAAGTCATCCAATTATATGGGCACAATTTGAACTCTATTTCACAATGGGGACTGGGAACATGAAATTTAGAATTTAGGAATTGTATTGGTATTCTTTTAAAATCTCTGATAAGTGGTTTTCTTACACTGTAAATAAATAATAGGTATGAAAATTATCATGTCAAGATTGATCTCCTAGTGTAATAAAATGTCTTTTAGTTTATGAATAGGGAATCCTATACAAACCAACCCTGATTTAGCATAAGATGATCTGAGGGAAACTGTGTTATTAGAACAAGCCTCATGATAACATGCAGACAGTTATCAGGCAATGATATAATAACTATTCATTAAATTCCTTGATGTTTTTCTAATTTGATATTATTTTCCCATCTCTGTTCAACTCTCAGATATAAGACAAGAGAGGGTACAAATAGTTCACCCCTCTAGTTACACCTGGATTCCATTTTTCTCCTATTTGTGGATTTATTAAACACCTGTCCAAACCCTCGACATAAATATGCCATTCCTTGTAGCAGCCATTTCCTTAAAAGTTGTATTAAATTAAACCACAGTATACTTCCCTGTTCCTAACACCCTTAATGTGCTGTGACACTTATTGAAAATAAGTCTATTTTTGTATACATTCGTGTTTATTCACTTGTACAACAGTTTATCAGATGCTGGTCTGCTGTTTAATCTGTATAAACTACATTGTGACTGTTCTTAGAAAGTCTCAACTTTCTTTTTAGAGGGTTCTAGGACTTTGTGTGTGTACCATTGTTTCTTTATGTTATTATTAGTTGACAGATGTTTTAGTTATTTCATTCACTTATATGCTTTTTTATTTTATAATAAGTTTCTATATAGATAATTCTATGCACACTGCTGTGGGAATCCTTCTGTATGCTGTGAATATGTGTTGCTCTGACTGGTTGGTAAATAAAGCTGTTTGGCCTATGACAAGGCACCTTAGAGGCAGGCAGAAAATCTGAGAGAGACAGGAGGGAAAAAGGCAGTCTAGAGACACTGTGAGCTGCCGCCGGCAAGAGAAGCAAGATGTGAAAATACCGGTAAGCCACAGTCACATGGCAACTTATAGATTAATAGAAATGGGCTAGTTTAAGATATAAGAGCTAGCTAGCGAGAAGCTTGAGCCATAGGCCATCCAGTTTGTAATTGATATAAGCCTCTGTGTGATTACTTGGGTTTGAGTGACCGTGGGACTGGGTTGGACACAGGAAAACTTCCAGCTACATTTGGCTGCCCAACATGTTGACTCAATTTTCCACGTAAAATTTGATAGAACTTAAAAAAAAAAGATTCTAAAACAGAGCTAAAAATAGCTCCCAAGTGTGCCTTTCAGGCCAGATGCAGCCTGTGGGCTTGAGCTACAGTTTGGCGGGTTTGAGGCCTATGGGCCTGACCTGCAGCATGGCAGATTCCCACTGTGGTACACAGAGGCATTTCCAAGCCTCATAGTATGCTGCATGGTTGGTTTAGCTTTTGCTAGTACAGACAAAAGAAAAAAAAAAGATTTCTGGGCTATAAACTGCTGGATGGAGGCATGGACTCACTGACTCCCAAGAGTATTTGATGAGTGTGTATGCACCCTAACAATTTAAAGTAGAGCTGACTGATTGTTTCTCATGGGTAAAAGTTTAGGTTTGTAATTCCTTTAAGATTACTTATAAGATTATCTTTCAAGAAATAAAGTGATTCATTCTTTCTTTGTATCCACAGCATGCAGCCTGCCAACAAAAGAATTGGCTGAGGAAAAAAATACTCTCTTACTTGCACATATTCTGTTAATCTATAACAAGTTACTTAGATGTAAATGTATGTGGGTTATTGGGATGACTTTGTTTTAATCATTTGGGAAGATGAAAAACATGCTTTTAGCCTGTATTCATTATAATCATTCATGTGAAAAATAGAATGTAACCATATTGTAATTCATATATTACCTGAAAAACTTTGTTGGGGGTATACAGCAGGAGAATAAAGAAGGAAATCATCAAGAGAGTGTGTGTCTTTTTCTCTAACCTCCTCAGACAAAAAAGTCACAGCATGCTGACTCTGTGGATATCTCTTTGAGCCATGCACTGCTGGAGGCTGGCCCGCCGGGCAGTGATAGCTGAGCCACACCACAAGTAGAAATAGGTTTTCCCAGTAACTAATGCAATCTTGGGTTTCACAGTGTGATAAAATATCCTGCAATATTTCCCCCTTTTCTCTAAATAAAACGAAAGGTTTAAGAGCATCAAACGAAAACCAAAGGATTATGTGATTAGTGGCAATAGAACAGTTCCTTATTTTCTGTTTCCCTCTGTCCCATACAAGGTGGCTCTTCTGATAGGAGGCAGAGATTTTGGATTTTCCTTTAACAAGCATGTGTGTGTTTTGAGAATGAGAGGGCCACATTCCAAACCCAAAGCCAGCTTTAATTCTCAATTGAATTGGGAACACATAGAGACCACTTGCCACTTATGTCTATAGAGGGCAGCAGAGACAAGCACTTGGGAATCCACTATGGGTGGACCAGCGGGAAGGAAGGAGGGCCTGCAGGGGCTGTTCCTCCCCTGGCCAACATTAGGTGGTTGTCTAGCAGGAAAGAGCAGCAGCTCAGCCTTTGGGAAAGATGGTGGCATGGGTGCAGGTGCTAGTCTGGGACTCTGAGTTTGCATTCCAGGCTAGTCAGCTGGAGGTGGGAGATGCCACTTGGTCAATTTACTCTTTTCTTAGGACATTTTCTCTTGATGATCTGTCCTTTTTCTTCAGAGGTTTCACTTGTCGAGTGGTTTCCCGAATTCTTAGTTGGATGCTTTTATTTTCCTGGTTCTTTATCCCCCCCCCTTTTTTTTAGTAATTAGGGGTAAGCTTTCAATTTGTTTTGAAGGTGTAATCTATCATTCTTGCTGATTTAATCCCTAGCAAGTTTTAATACTCTAGTCTAAATTAAACATGATGCCAATTTGTCCATTATTTCATTATTTTCAGATGATTTGTCTGTCTTGCTTATATGGGCTACATAAAATTTGATGTCTTTGCTAAATTTTGATATTTTTTACCATTTCCATTCCTGCCTCCCATGACCAGATATTTTTGCCATTTATCTGCCAGTTATTGGTTTTCCATTTTGATGACCGCATGGCTATACCGTTGCACATGCAACATGAATTGGTGAAGGTAGAGATTTTCCTTTTGCTTTTCTGGTTGTTTGTCTTATAACCAAGAGTGCTGCCCTGATTTTGTGGTTCCTTCTTCAATATTGACCATTTTGTCCCTGGTCTATCGGATGCCACTTTCAATTAGTTTTGGTTCCATCAGTGATAGATGAACTATAAATAAACTATGCATTAGCCAAATGTTGTGACCATTCTATTGGTCTCCACAGTTTAATAGGTGCCTTTTTGGGGGGCAAGATGAGGAGGGATAAGCAGTTTAGGGATGGGGATTATAGGCAACTGAGTTATTTCCTCAATGTGGGAAGGCACAGATCCCTTTGCTACTACATCCTGGTCACAAAGGAATTCAGAGAGGTACCAGTTCCACTGTAATACGTTTCCTTCCATGATTAAGCCTGTGAATGACTCTGCCTTCAAGGAGATCCAATCCATCATTGTAATGGGTCCCCTTATGACCATAGAGTGGTTGGCAATGACTGATTGTAAGGTTTTCTATGCCTTTTAAAGTATCAAGATTTGCTTTTCAAAGAGTCTCTGTTGTATAATATTTTGTTTGTTCTGATGAATAAAGCTTGCCTGCAGATCAGAGGGTGGAGTTAACCATTAATTAACCATAGAGGCCAGGCAGTGGTGGCACACACCTTTAATCCAGCACTTGGAGGAGGAAGCAGGAAGATTAGGACTTGAAGGCCACCTTGGGCTACATGAGATTGAACCAGTCTAAAAGAGAAACAGAGCCAGGTGGTGGTGGTGCATGCAGCCTTTAATCCCAGCACTAGGGAGAGAGATGGAAACAGGAATATAAGGTGGTTAGAGACAGGATCTCAGTCCCATTCAGTCTGAGTATTCATAGAAACAGGACCCCCCCTCCCCCCTGCCCCAATTTGGTCTGAGGATTTGTAGCTTCCCTGGAGTTGTGGATTATAGCCTGGTTATCTTTTGCTTTGCATCTAATATCCACTTATGAGTGTGTAAATACCATGTTTATCTTTCTGGGTATGGGTTACCTCACTCAGGGTGATTTTTTTTCTGGTTCCATCTATTTGCCTACAAATTTCATGATGTCATTTTTTTTTACTTTGGTTGAGGGGTATCTAGGTTGTTTCCAGGTTCTGGCTATTACAAATAATGCTGCTGTGAACAGAGTTGAGCAAGTGTCCTTGTGGTATGGTTGAATACCTTTTGGGTATATGACCCAGAGTAGTATTGCTGGTTCTTGAGGTAGGTTGATTTCCAATTTTCTGAGAAACTACCATACTGATTTCCAGAGTGGTTGTACAAGATTGTGCTCCCACCAGCAGTGGAAGAGTGTTCCCCTTACTCCACATCCTCTCCAACATAAGCTGTCATAAGTGTTTTTGTCTTAGCCATTCTCACAAGTGTAAGGTGGTATCTCAGAGTAAATTTTGATTTGCATATCCCTGATGGCTAAGGATGTTGAATAGTTCCTTAAATGTCTTTTGGCCATTTGAGATTTTCTGTTGAGAATTCTCTGTTTATCTCTGTAGCCCATTTTTAAATTGGATTATTTGGTATTTTGGTGCGTCGTTTCTTGAGTTCTTTATATATTTTGGAGATCAGCCCTCTGTTAGATGTGGCATTGGTGAAGATCCTTTCCCATTCTGTAGGCTGTTATTTTGTATTTTTTTATTGTGTCATTTGCCCTACAAAAGCTTCTCAGTTTCAGAAGGTCCCATTTATTAATTGTTGCTCTCAGTGTCTGTGCTACTGGTGTTATATTCAGGAAGTGGTCTCCTGTGTCAATGCATTCAAGACTACTCCCTACTTTCTCTTCTATCAAGTTCAGTGTACTTGGATTTATGTTGAGGCCTTTGATATACTTGAATTTGCATTTTGTGGATGGCAACAGATATGGATCTATTTATAGTCTACTCCATGTTGACATCCAGTTATGCCAGAACCATTTGTTGAAGATGCTTTTTTTTTTTCTATTGTACATTTTGGCTTCTTTGTCAAAAATCAGTTGTTCATAGGTGTGTCGATTAATGTCAGGGTTTTCAATTCAATTCCATTGGTCCACATGTTGGTTTTTATGCCAATACTAAGCTGTTTTTATCACTATAGCTTTATAGTAGAGGTTGAGGTCAGTAATGGTGTTGCCTCCAGAAGTTTCTTTATTTCACAGAAGTGTTTTAGCTGCCTTGTTTTTTTTGTTTTTTGATATGAAGTTGAGTATGGTTTTTTCTAGTTCTGTGAAGAATTATGGTCAAGTCCTGACTGGAGTAGTGTGTAATGCCATATTTGCTGAGCCAGTTGCCATGAAACTATTTTTGGATGTTGGATCATCTGAGCCTCTCAGGGGGTCTTCCTTGGACTAACCATATTAGCCTGGAAGTAGTCCACAGGTTCTCATCTTCTGTGGAAACAAAAGCAGAACCTCTTTTCCAAAGCAGCATATCCTTATACATAAACTTTGAAGTCCAGATACCTTTAAAAATATTAACGCAACAGTTTTTACAATCAAATGTCCTTCTGCAGTTAAAAATCCCAAAGACAATATATTACAGATTCTCTGTGTGATTTTCATCTTTATGTGGCTTATTTTTATATTACTTTTGCTGTCTCTTTAAAGACTTTGTTTTTTTTTTTAAAACTATTTCTTTAAAATCATCCCCAGTGAGGTGACCCAAAGCAGAAAGACAGTCATGGTATGTACTTACTCATAAGTGGATTCTAGATATAAAATAAAGAACAATCAGACTACAACCCATAGAACCATGGAGGCTATATATATAGCATGGAGGTCCCTAGGACGACTGTGGCTTATAATAAATTTCAGTTTTACTCAATTATTGAAAAAAATAGCCAAATGAATGGAAACACATGAACTATGAACCAAAGGCTGAGGGGCCCCCAGCTGGTTTAGGCCCTCTGAATAGGTGAGAGAGTTGAATGGCTTGATCAGTTTGGGAGGCAACTAGGCAGTGGGACCAAGTCCTGTGCTCATTGCATGAGTTGGCTGTTTGAAACCTGGAGGTAATGCAGGCACACTTGGCTCAGTCTGGGAGGAAGGGACTGGACCTGCCTGGACTGAGTCTACCAGGTTGATCGCAGTCCTCGGGGGAGGACTTGCTCTGGAGGCGGTGGGAATGGGGAGTGGGCTGGGGGTAAAGGGAGGAGATGGGAGGGGGGAGAATAGGGGAACCCGTGGCTGATATGTAGAACTGAATGGTATTGTAAAATAAAATAAAATAAAATAATATAAAAACAAACAACTATTTCTTTATATAACTGTCTATATTCATTTTCTTCTCTCTTCTAAGCCTACATACATTTTTACATAGACTACAAACCATTTAAAGTCTGATTTCATCTGAATCTGCCTTCTTGTGAATCTATTGCTTTAAACTGCAGTGGTTAGTACTGAAGCAGCAGCCTTGGCTGCTGACTCCTCCCACCTCAGCTTTTCAACATGGGGGAGATAATTCACTGTCATCTCTGGGAGCCATGCTGTCTGCTGACTCTGGGATGCAGTGGGTCTATGCTTCTATAAAAACAGCATGTAGTCCAGAAACTTTTTTTTTGTCTGTGCTAGCAAAGGCTAAATCCACCACACTGCATAATGTGTGGCTTGGAGATGTCTCTGTGTACCATGGTGGGAATCTGCCATGCTGCTGGTCAAGCCCAACACTCCATGAATCTGCCATAGAGTAGTTCAAGCCCACAGGCTGTGGCTGGCCTGAAAGAGACAACAAGAAAGCTGATTTTTAGCTCCATTTTAGAATTTTTTTAAAAAGATTTCTCAGGTTTTAGGTGGAATCTCTTGCCCCATGTTTTGGCACCATTTGTAGTCAGAAGATTTCCTATATCTTAGCCTGCCAGCAGTTGGGAAAAATCTCTCCCACTCCCATTCCCCAAGTAAACACACAGAAGATTATATTAATTATAACTGCATGACCATGGCTCAAGCCTTTTACTAGCTGGCTCTTACATCTTAAATTAGCCCATAACTATTAACCTATGTATCATCACATGTTCCATGTCTTTACCTGCATCCCATTGCTTGTTGCTTCTTGGGTGGCTCAAATGCATCTCTCCCTCCCTCCACCTTCTTCTTTTCTCTCTCTTTGGATTTCCTCCCTGCCTCTAAGCTGCCTTGCCATAGGCCAAACAGCTTTATTTATCAATCAATCAGAGCAACACATATTTATAGCATACAGAAAGACATTCCCCCATCAAAATCCTATATCTTTGTGTCTGCAGGACAGGTCACTTCACATGCTCCAGCAGATCACAGATGGGGTGGATGTTTGGGTGGGCCAACACATAGTCCTGGTTCTGGGCTTGGCTAGTTGTAGGATTGGTAAGCCCACCAGCTCTCCCATGTTCTCATCATCAGGATGAGTTCTCCTGCATTGTCCTGCCAAGTTTGTCTCTTGCAGTGATGAGCAAGGAGCTGGTCCAGTTCTGCTGTCATGTCCTCAGAGTCAGATCTCCCATATCTACACCTTCAGGGCCAGCTCTACTGTGTTGCCCAGGCATGGTGTAGGGACCACTCTCTCAAGCGCTGCAGGTGATAAGGGGCAGGGGCATGGCCAGCTCTCCCAACTGTCTCAGGTGTTGATGGGTATGGGGGGGGATATCTCTCACCTGCTCATGCTGCCACTTGACAGATGAGTAATGGGGACAACTTTCCTATGCTCACAGCTATGGCACTGTGCTGGTGGCCATGTCAGAGTGCAGCAGATGGCAACTGAAGTTCAAGTTGTCAGTCCACTAAGAGGAAAATCTCTGATGGACCAATCTCATATGGGCAAGACCACCAGACTACAGACTTTGAAATATCTTTTGCTTCTGCTGTATCTTTGGTATTTGTTATGATGTATATGATTATTGGGAGTCCCCCATTGCCTGTAATATAGTGTGTTTATCTCATAAAAACCATCTGGACCTATTGGGCATTTTTGGATTGTCAAAAAGATGATTCTTCCTTAATCTGTATAATCTTGATGAATATAAATGAATACAAAGATATGCTATGAAATCAACCATAAATTCTCCCTAGAAGTGGCTTTCAATCACAGTTCAAATTAATGATACTAGGAGGGAGAATGGCTCAAATTTTCTTGCTGAGAACCACTAGTTTAGATTACACCAGATGCCTTCCTAATGGTTTTTAAGATAAACTATCCCAGACAAGCAAGGACACATAACTATGATGATATTGTATTCCCCAAAATATTGTGCACCCTAAGAAACTGATCTAGGGTCAGAGAACTAGATATAGAGGTGAGAAAATGGTGGCACACACGCCTTTAATCCTATCACTTGGGAGGCAGAGATCCATCTGGATCTCTGAGTTTAAAGCCACACTGGAGACAGCCAGGCATGGTGACTCACGCCTTTAATCCCAGGGAGTGATGGCAGAAAGCAAAAAAGTATATAAGGTGTGAGGACCAGGAACTAGAGCTGGTTAAGCTTTTAGGCTTTTGAGCAGCCGTTCACCTGAGATCCATTTGGATGAGGACTCTGAGGCTTCCACTCTGAGGAACGAGATCAGCTGAGGAACTGGTGAGGTGAGGAAGCTTCTCTGATCTTCCAGCATTCACCCCAATACCTGGCCCCAGGTTTGTTTTATTAGTAAGAACCTTTAAAGATTCATGCTACACCTGAGCTGTTTGTCTAAGTTGTATATAAAAAAGCCCAATTATAGCTAGCTGGCAAGTGATTAATTCCTTGCACACATTTTGACCTCGATTTGTGAGAATAAGTTCTGAGTAGCAAAGGTTACAGAAAATTAATTGACTTTGTAGCCCCAAATGAGGGCTGCAGGTGTTCTTGGATAATCAGAATTTATCCACATGGCAGAAGATATATTTTTAAGTTTTAGGCATTTTGGTCATTAGTTTCATGGAAAGTGCCTGCCTGAGGTGATACTAAGAAATATACAGTAACCTGGGTTGAGAATCTATGACATCCCCTAACATCTCCCTTGTATCTCCATGCCCGGAGACTCCAGGGCACCTCTGAGATTCCAAGTAAATCTAAAATTTAGGACTTCTGGTTACAGAGTGTTAGTTAAAAATGTTTACATAGTGGTGGGTTCTATAATCATTCACTTAATATGGAATGCAGCCTTTTTGTGACCCCTGGATTGCCTGAAAGAGTTTGTTGGGATATATAAGCTGTAAAAAGACTTGAGAGGATAGAGCAATGAAGGAGCAATGTAGTAGTACAACATGAAAGAGGACAGCATGATGAAAACAACATGAAGAGAATAAAGAAATGAAACCATCAAGTGAGTGCATGAGTTTTTTCATTTTTCCCTATCCCCTCAGATAGAAAAGTCATAGCCTTGCCAGGCTATGTGGATTCCTCTCAAATCCTGACCTGTTTGGGGGTTGGTACTCCAGCCAGCCTTAAGGCTGGCTTACCCACACTTCTCCAATGGGGTTGGCTCTATTGTGCTGCCCATGTGAGATCCATGACCTGCTCTCCTGCATCCACTCAATTTTTGACAAAGAAATCTAAAATATATATTGGAGAAAAGAGCATCTTTAGCAAATGATGCTAGTGAAACTGAATTAATACATAGAGAAAACTGAATCTAGATCCTCATTTCTCATGCTGCAAAAAAGACAATTCCAAATGGACAACAGACCTCAACATAAGACCTGATAACTGGATCTGATGGATGAGAAAGTATTTCAATATAGGGACCAGAACAATAATAATGCCTTGTAGTGTAAGCATTAAGAATAACAATCAACAAATGAGATCTCACAAAACTAAAATGCTCCTGTACAGAAAAAAATCATTTGAGAGATTTAGGTACCAGTGTTAATTGTTGTTTGTAAATGAATTGGGCAATGTTTCTTCTCTTTCTATTTTATGGAATAATTTGAGGAGTATTGGCATTAACTCTTCTTTGAAAGTCTGGTAGAATTCTGTGCTGAATCCATCTGGGCCTGGGCTTTTCTGGTTGGGAGACTTTTAATGACTGCTTCTATTTCACTAGGGGTTATAGGTCTTCTTACATTGCTTCTCAGATCTTTATTTAATATTGGTAAGTGGTGTCTATCAAGAAAATTACTCATTTATTTTAGATTTTCCAATTTGGTAAATACAGATATTTTTGTTACATAATATTTTTATTGATTATTCAGGAATTTCACATCATATACTCCAATCATATCCACCTCACAGTCCTCCCAGTTCTGCTACCCCCACCCTTGTGACCTCCCTGTACGATCCCACCCCCCACAAAAAAGAAGAAGAGAAAAAAGTCCAATCTGGGTTGCCCATATAATCACTAGAGCGTGGTCAAACTTTCAGTGGCCAACTCCTAAAGAAAACTGAGTCCTGCCCACACACCTACCAAAAGCCATCAGTTGTTGAGAGCTACATTTCAACATCCTTATCACAACTTTTAAGAGTTCTTTTTGAGAGATTTCTGTTGAGGCTGTAACTTTTTTTTGTTGGGTAATGGATAGAGGGTAGGGGTTGTCATAGAAGCTGTCTATGTCCCTCTTTCTCAACTGTGAGTCTGTAGTCATCAGTACTACTGCAAAAGTAGCTTCTTTGTATTTTAACGTCAGCAGGAGCATGGATCATGGACTTCCATATGGTTTCTGGTAACAGCACAGACCAAGGACTCTATATGGTCTCAGGTAGTAGAACAGACCACTCACATCAACTTGGCCCTTGGCAGTTGCATGGCCAGTAGACATCAGCTCAGCTTAAGGTAGCAGCACAGACTATGGACATCTGCATGGCCACTGGTGGTAACATGGGCCATGGACATCAACAGAGTCTCTGGCCACAGTAGGACCATAGACCCATACATAGCCTTCTGTGGCAGCACAGCCCACAGACATCAACATGGCTTCAGACAGCAGCACAGACCACAGCATGGCTTTCAGTGTTAATGTGGACCATGAACATTAACACTCCTTTCTCCCCACACTGCAGGATGATGGACATCCACATGACCCTCAGGCTTCAATGCAGTCTGGGGCAGTGGACCACAGATACCAATATGATCTTCAGGGGAAGCATGGACCATAGAGGTCTTTCGAGGAGGTCCAATCCAGAAAATGAACCATTCTTTATCTTGGACATCTGTTGTTTAGAACCAGGTCGCTACTGTGGCTGGGTAGCATGTTTAGTTTGCACGTGCTCAAGATTGTTGCATACCTCTCTGTTAGTCCTACTTGGCAATGACCGGCTTCCCTGTCCACTGCAGCCTTTTCTCAAGCCTGTCACTGCTGTTGCATCTCCACTGTGTACTCACTGTTCCGTTCCTCCATCTTTCCCATTTCTCCATTGCTTATTTAGTTATCGTAGTGGCACTGGAAACTGCAACGTGTCACACAGAATACACACACACACACACACACACACACACACACACACACACACACACATTCCCAAACAGCTTTGCATGCAAATATTCATTGCAAAGAGTCGTTGGTCTGGTTCAAGGCTTCTCATTTATGAAGCACCATAAATACTGGACCATTGCTGAGACTTGTCTCGGATAGCCTGCTGTTGTTCAGGGTCAGCGTGATGTTGCTGCTAGGCAGGGCAGCCTGGGGGAAGCTTCTGGCTGCCTCCCTGCTCTTGGTGACTGCCTCCTGGAGGCTTGCTCCAGAGCTTAACCTTTATGTTTGTAGCCTGCTGGCAGCACCTCCATCCTGCATGCACCCAGCAGGATGGGCTGGCACCCTAGTGGCTCCATGTTTGGGGCAAGTCAGACAGTGAGCCTAGGGCTGGCCCCATTTAGATGGAACTCCTGCAGGACCTCCAGGCCACTGCACACAATCCTGTCCTTGGTGCCAGCAGCCCCATGCCTCATCCAGCATGACTTTTGTGCTTGCAGCCTGCTGGCTGAGACACAGCAGCCAATGCTACAGACTCATCATTCACCACACATGGCTCTGTTCCATCATCTTTCTTTCCAATTTATTGAGTCCAGTTTTTAAAAGCATCTTTCCATAAGATTTGCCTCCATGCCCCCACCCCTGTTTCCTTTCTCCAGAATACAAGTTTTTAAGATTCTCCAGATTTCCTTAGTGTTGTTATTTCCTCCTTTTCACCTTCTTTCTCTGCCTATTAGTTAATTTGGATAAGGGTTTGTCTATCTTGTTGATTTTCCCAAAGAGCCAACTCTTTGTTTCATTGATTCTTTATATTTTTGTTTGTTTCTATTTTGTCAATTTCAGATTATTTATTGCCATCTACTCCTTTTGGGTATGATTGCTTCTTTTTGTTCTAGAGCTTTCAGGTGTGCTATTAAATTGCTAGTATGAGATCTTTCCAATTAAAAAAAAAGTTTATTGATTCTTTGTGAATTTCACACCATGCATTTGGACCCCACTTATCTCTCCTTCCCCTTGCATCTGCCCTCTGCCCTTGCAAACTCTCCCCAAAACAAAACCAAATTTAAAAGAAAAACCAAAAATCAAACAAAACAAAGACACAAAACAAAAACAAAAAATAAAAGAGAGAAGAACCCCGTAGAAGCTGTAGTGTGGCCCATTCAGTCAAACTGTTTATCCTTTAGTCCATTCATCTTTACTTGCAAATGTTCATTGCCGTGAGTCATTGATTTTGCTCAAGGACTCTGGCTTCTGGCATGCCAATAATGGGCTGTCACTAGGGCTCCTCTTGGATATCTTGTTGTTGTCCTGTGTCTTGGAGATCTTGCTGTTTTGGGTTTGTAGGTTTGTTTCCTTCACATTCTCCAACAGTTAATAGATGGGTTGGATGTTGGGCTGGGCCAACTCATAGCCCTGGTTCTGGGCTTGGGTGGTCGCTGGGTTGGTCAGCCTGCCAACTTTCCTTCATGGTCTCTACCCAGGTGAGTTCTCCAGCAGTGTCCTGGTTAGTTCACCCAGTGCAGCCTGAAGCAAGGAGTGGGGCCAGTTCTGCTCACAGGTCCTTAAATCCGAGTCACCCAAACTCACAACCCCAGGGCCAGCTTTACTGTTTTTCCCAGGCAAGGTGCAGGGCCCTCTCCTCCAATTGCTTTAGAGGGCATTTTTTAATGTAAGCACTTAATGCTATGAACTTGTCTTTTAGATCAGCCTTATATCCCATAAGATTGGTTATTTTGTCTATTTATTCAGTTTTAGGAAGTTCTTGATTTCTTTTTTGATTCCTGTCTTGATCCATTTTTCTAAAATCTTATTATGATGAGTATGTACTGAAGTATCCATTTGTGGATATTAGTTTACATTTATATACATATATATGTGTATTAACACACACACACATATTTATAAATATGTGTGTGTGTGTGTGTTTGTACGTGCTGTTGTGCTGTCAGCTTTATGCCAGCAGCATTTTGTGGTTGTATATATAGAGTTTGAACTTTCTTGTTAGTAACTTCAAGAAGTTTGAATGTATGAGCATTTTATAATTTCTTAATTTTAATTAAAAACATTTATTTTATATGTATGCGTGTTTTTCTCACACATATATCTGTGCACCCTGTGTGTGTCTTATGCCCATGGAGGTCAGAAGAAGGTGTCATCTGCTGGAACTTGAGTTATCGAAGGTTATGAACAGCCATGTGGGGTATCTTCAAGAACAAGTGCTCTTTACCATTGAGTAATCTCTCCAGCCCTTCTTTAAAAAAACTGATAGTTGTTTTAGTAACCCCATTCATGTTATTCACTGGATTGGACTTTGTATGTAAATCTATGTCTGTAATTATACAGATTGTAATTATACAGTCTTTTACTTAAAATGAATATTTAAAGGATAGACTCTGCCTCTCAAATTATACTATTTAGTGCATATTTTAGAGTTGCCTGATAGTTTACTATTAATTTATGAATTAATATTTATGTTCAGAGTTTAATCACAAATTAGGATCAATTATTTTTTAAGAGCATAGCAATGCTGCAATTCCATTTCTGTTTCCCTCTTTCTACTTAGCATCATAATTTGAATTTCAAAATCTTTCAGTTTCACTGTCCAAAACAAATGGTTCTCTAGAGAAAATGTCCCTGAGCTACAAGCTGCTTCTAAACTACATGTTTGCAGTATTTCTTGGTCATCGGCCTCTTGAGATATGTATAACTAGTTTCATATTTTCCTATGGCAGGATATTATTAGACACTTTATGTTAGGGAAGCATAGGACATCTGAGTTTGTAAAGATGCTGTTCTTTTCATGCAGGTAAAAATGGGTGGATGTACAGAACTGTAAATATAAAAGAGTGATTTTTATTTATACATACAATGCTGTTGTTGGAATTATTGTGAACTTGGTTATATCATAAAGTTCATGAGGGAGCCATACCAGAGCAGATACCATTCAAGAAAAGGAACTGAGCATCACAGGAGAATCATTGTAAAAATAGTTAATTTCATATTGGGAAAGGATAACAGACTTTTTGAGATAGAAACACTATATCTGGGGAACTATGAAAACATTGGAAGCAACAAATAACTTTATAATGTTTTGGATTAATCATAGATTACAGCTAATTATTCTGTTCTTTGATGATTACAAAAACAAAAATAAAAGTCATAAGGATTATATGTTTTTATTCATTAGCTTTCAAAAGTGGTAGGTACAAGCTGATTGTCATGTAAAATAGAATCAGATTTCCTAGGAACTTGTCAAGTATGCTCAAGGGAAACATCATAGACACCTGAGCAGAAATAAAATTTGACATGGAAACCAAAAGTACATGAAAAAGTACTTCTTAATGTAATTTCACTTTGAAATGAGATATGAAAAATTTCAAAACCCTATATAAATTTTCCAAGATCTGGAATTATGTTTCTTGTTTTATTCATAATTACCATCAACATAAATTTTATTTTTGAATTGTTAGTATGATAAGGAGGATTTGAACTTTTGACAAATCAGCATTTTTCTAGTTTTGATAGAGGACAAAAAAGAGAATTCGAGTAATAAAGAAGCTATTGTTAAAAGGATTTTCTTTAAGTTTTTGGGCAACTTTCTTTTATGAATATACCTAAATATTTGAAGTAATATAAAATTATTTACATTTACCATAATAAGTAAAAATAAAGGTGTTTTTGAATTAAAACGGAGAGACCCTGGTTTTGCTTATGTTTAAAGAAGGTTTGTGACCATTTGGAAACTAAAAATACAAAATGTTTGAGCATGATAATGAACTTGCAATGCTTGTGGACATAGGAGGAAAATTGAGGGGTGGATGATTGTCCACACGTCCACTAACAAACCTTGTTGGTTTCTATCCATTAAATTCAAATCTTTATTTGGAAATAATTATCAAATTTGTCCTTTATGATGACTCAATATCTGGAATTTTGTTTAGAAGATTCCTGAAATTCCTGTAAATCAAGGAAAGCAAACCTACAGCCCAGGGCAAAGTCTTAGTAACACTGTCCGTTGGCATCTGCATCTAGAAACCTTTTAAAAACTTTTCCTCTTGACTGTGATTTGGAATTTTACTTTGCCCAGTGGTTTTAAATATTTAATGTCAACCTTGATCAGTTTTTTATAGTTTTGGATATTTGAATATGTTCCAGACTTATATGTCATTCTAACTCCAAATTCTTTTTTTTTTCTTTTTTAAGTAAATTTATTTTACAACATCATTTAGTTCAACATAATAGCCACAGATTCCCCTGTTCTCCCACTCTCGCCCCCCTCCCCCCACCCCACTCCCCATTCCCACCTCCTCCAGATCAAGGTCTTCCCCGAGGACCAGGATCGACCTGGTAGACTCAATCTGGCCAGGTCCAGTCCCCCCCTCCCAGACCGAGCCAAGTGTCCCTGCATAGGTCCCAGGATTCAAACAGCCAACTCATGCAACAAGCCCAGGACCCGGCACCAACACACAGCTGCCTCCCAAACAGATCAAGCCAAATGACTGTCTCACCCGTTCAGGGGGCTTGATCCAGTTGGGGGCCCCTCAGCCTTTGGTTCATAGATCCTGTGCTTCCATTCATTTGGTTATTTGTCCCTGTGCTTTATCCAACCCTGGCTTCAACAATTCTCGCTCATATAAACCCTCTTCTTACTCACTAATTAGACTCCCAGTGCTCAACCAGGGGCCCAGCCGTGGATGTCTGCATCCAGATTCCTCAGACCTTCCTTGGATGGGGTTTATGGCACAACTAACAGGGTGTCTGGCCATCCCATCACCGGAGTAGGTCAGTTCCTGCCGTCTCTCGACCATTGCCAGCAGTCTTTTGTGGGGGTATCTTTGTGGATCTCCGTGGGCCTCCCTAGTTCTCTGCTTCCTCCCCTTCTCATGTGGTCTTCATTTACCATGGTCTCCTATTCCTTGTTCTCCCTCTCTTTTCTTGATCCAGCTAGGATCTCCCACTCTCTTTCCCTTGACCATCGCTCTTCATTGTTCCCACTCATGACCAGGCTGTTCATGTAGATCTCATCCATTTCTCCGTGTCTTTTTTGGGGTCCCGTTTTCCAGGTAGCCTCACTGGTGATGTGAGTAGCAGTCCAGTCATATTTGAATATGTTCCAGACTTATATGTCATTCTAACTCCAAATTCTTTTTTAAAAAAAATCCTAATTCTTGTTTAGATGATGGGGATTGGCAATGTGAAAGACAGATAATTTCTCAACTGACAAATACTCATCCAGAAATACTTCCAAGAACTTTAGTACTTGAGAAATACTTGGGGGTATAGTATAGATTTTTATTTTTGTAGATGTGGACCAAAGCATTGCAAATAATATTTCATAAATTCTTTAAATAAAAAATATTATATATACATATTATGTAACATTTCAATAAGTATTTACAAAATGAAACAGTTAAATCAGGCTAGTTAACATATGCATCACCTCACATGCTTATTGGGGATAAGATAATTTGAAGTTCTACTCTTAGTATTTCTCCAGAATGAAACATTATGTTAATAACTATAGCTAGCATAATACATAATTAATCTTCTCACACTAATGATCCCATCTCACTGTTTGTAACTTTTGACCAATATCTTTTCATTCTATCTCCACAATCCATCTTGTTCATTCCATGGCCCACCATTGTGATCTTTGCTTCTATGACTATCACTTCAGAGTCCACATTTCAGTGAGACCTTGAGTATTTTTCTCTCTTTCTTTAGTTCCCTTAGCACAATGACTTTCAAGTTCATAACATTATTACAAAGCACGGAATTCCCTTTTTAAATTTTGAGGAATATTCCAAGGTGTGTGTGTGTGTGTTATTATGATTTCATTAATGCAAACAGGTTTTGTATGGTTGAACTTTTGCAGGTTTTGTGCATGCTATCACAACATTTCTGAGTGTGAGCACATATGTGCAACTGTCCTTCTATGTTAGGAAAACACAGCTTTCTTGTTCACCACTTCTAGATTTTAAAATTGTTCTGCCCCCTCTTCCATAATAATTTTTTAGCTTTAGGAGGAGGGGTATGATACAGATATCTTTATTAAGGCTGGGAATTCTCCAATCTCTTACTGTCTTTACCTTAGTCAGTTTCAGATCTCTTTGTCAATTGTCATTTACTGTAAAACAGCATCTCTGATGAGGGGTCAGAGATACATTAATCTATGAGTGCAACAGTAAGTCATTAGGAGTCTGTTTAATGCTATGCCAATTTAACAGAGTAATAGTAGTAAGTTATTCCCTCAAATATGTGACCTTTCTAGTCACTAGTTTGTAGCCCTGTTTCAACTTGGTAAAATCAACCTAATATTCACATGGAACCATCACCCTTATTGGTTCTCTTTCATAGTGCTGAAAGGTGCTATGCATACTACTGGTAGTCATCAAACCTGTTATATTTAGACTTTTTGATAATACCACATTCAAGAAGTGTGAAGTGATGTTTCAGTGTGATTTAAATTTACACTTCTCTGTTAATTAGTCATGTTCAGTACTTGTTCAGATATCTGTTGGTCTTTAGGTTGATTGTGACATTAAAGTACAAAAGGATTTCACACATTTCAGATTTTTCCTTCTGGTCTGTTAATGTAACTGTCCTAATTTACAGCTTCTCCTGATTCCCCTTTAGGCAGTACTGATGACAAAGTCAATGGAAAGAGTGAATCATTCTGTGTCATCAGAGTTTGTGTTCCTGGGATTCACCAACTCCTGGGATATCCAGCTGCTGCTCTTTGTGTTCTCCTCAATGTTGTACCTGGCAAGCATGATGGGAAACTGCCTCATCATTTTCACTGTGGCTTCTGACCCTCACTTACATTCCCCTATGTACTTTTTTCTGTCCATCCTCTCCTTCACTGATGTAGGTTTTTCTTCTGCCACTTCACCCAAGATGATTTATGACTTATTCAAAAAACACAAAGCCATTTCCTTTAGAGGTTGCATTATTCAAATCTTCTTCATCCATGCCATTGGTGGTGTGGAGATGGTGCTGCTCATAGCCATGGCCTTTGATAGATATGTGGCCATATGTAAGCCTCTCCACTATCTGACCATGATGAGCCCCAAGATGTGCATCTTCGTTTTAGTTACTGCTTTGGTAGTTGGCCTTGTGCACTCTGTGATACAACTGGCTTTCATAGTAAATTTACCTTTCTGTGGTCCTAATATATTGGACAGCTTCTACTGTGACCTTCCTCAGTTTCTCAAACTTGCTTGCATGGACACATATAGAATGGAATTACTGGTCTCAATCAATAGTGGATTCATGTCTGTGGGTACCTTCTTTCTATTGATCATTTCCTATATTGTCATCATATTTACTGTTCAGAAACACTGGTCAAGTGGCTCCTCCAAGGCTCTGTCTACACTTTCAGCTCACGTGACTGTTGTGGTTTTATTCTTTGTTCCTGCCATATTTTTCTATACACGGCCTTCTTCCTCTACATACCTGGATAAGTTTCTGGCCCTATTTGATGCAGTTCTTACTCCTTTTTTGAATCCTGTGATCTACACATTGAGAAATCAAGAAATGAAGATGGCAATAAGGAGAATATTCAGACAGATACTGGGCTATAGACAAGTCTCCTGAATAGACATTATGGACAGTCTTAATTGAGCATGGAAATTCATTATCAGCCAAACTCTGAGGAAAACCTTTCTTTGCATGTGTTGATATGTTTCTGTATACGTACATACATACAAACATACATATATACATAAATACATATATATGTCATTTTGTCTGATACTTTTAAGGAAAGGATGATTTCTTCCATATACAGACATAAAATTACATATATTTATAGTGCAATGATTATATTAATCAGGAGCCTTAATTCTTATGGATTAGCATTTGTTTGAAATAAACTCTTAGACATACAGAAGAAAATGTTTCTTTAAGACTTTCAGAACAGGGAAAATTTTTCATTTTGAATAGAAAATTCTCTTATAAGCTGCAATTTCTGGCTCTTATTCCATGGAACATTTATTAGAGTCACTGAGTTGAGTAATTTTCAATGTCTGTACCTTACATACACTGTTTTCCATTTTTTGCGACTTTTCAGATATTGGATGGAGGTTAGAAATTTCAGAGCACCCATGGGAGTCTAAAATGTGCAGATAAAAGCCTTGTGAGCTGTGTGGAATAGCTGGAAGAAGCCAAGGAAACATGTTGGCTTTTTCTGCCTGAGGAACAGTTTGCTACTCAAAGCCATTCAATTTCCATTCACCTTTCTTCCACATTTTTACCCTTTTCTTCTAAAAAGAAGTTTTTGAGAAGTTCATGTGTGAGTGCAGCATTGATATCATTTCTACCTTTCCCTCTTGCCCTGTACCTCCTCTGATGTTCTTCTCCAATCTGTCCAAAATTCATAACAGCTCCTTAAATTATTGCTGTGCATACACACATACAGACATATAACTTTCTGAGTCCACTTAGTATTGCAAATATGCACATGTGTTTATGGCTAACAACATGGGATTTGATACCCTATCAAGGATGTCATCCCTGGTAAATACTGATCCATACTCTCTCAGAATCCATTGATTGCCTGTAGCAGAATGGCAGTATAGGATTTTCCTCTATAGTCTATGCTGCCTACAGCTTTGAATAGCTGCCTAAGTTTACAGTACCAAGCATGGATTCCTTCACATTGAGTCCAGTTAGACAACCTTTGCTAATTTTCCAGGGAGAGTGCCATTCTCACACTATTCTGGTGATCTTGCCAGGCTGGTCATTGTTATGGATGCTTTACATCTGGGTAGCACTATTGATTGCTTTTCCCTTTTGCAGCTTAAATAGCAGCTTCAGATATTATGAAATAACTGAATTATGATAGAGAAGAGATCACATTACTTAAGGCAACAGAGATGGTGGAGTAGTGCTGCTTCTGCTCCTTGCCATGATGGTGTCATTATGAGCTCCACATGCAGACATGTAGCTGCAAAGGTTGAATTTTAATCTCTTTGGCATGAGAAGGTACTTACAGGCTATAGAAAGAGAAATATGGACACCAATCTAGCCATAAAGCCCTGTGACCTATAACCTGTCCTGCCTGAAAGATGTACTGTGGCAATGGAGGCACAGAACTTTTGGGAGTGGCCCACCAACATTTGCTTTAACTTGAGGCCCACAGCACCCAAGGGAGCCCATGACTCTCTACCTGGATGGCCTGGAACTGGAGACTGGATAGCCCAGAGACCTAGAGTAGAACCAAACAAGACTGGAAAAAAAAATCAATTAAATGACTCCTAATGACAGTCTGTTATAGATTGGTGCCTTGTCCAGTTGTCATCAGAGGCTTCCTCCAGCAGGAAATGGGAGCTGGTGCAGAGACTCACAGAAAGACATTATGGAGAGAGAGAGAGAGAGAGAGAGAGAGAGAGAGAGAGAGAGAGAGAGAGAGAGACAGAGAGAGTCTAAATTGGGGTTTCCAATGGGTCCCTCCCTTCAGAGATTGGAATTTCCATAGAAGAGACAGAGGAAAGACTGTTGGAGTCAGAAGGCATGGAGAACACCAGGAGATCATCATCCACTGAGTCAATTAAGCAGAACTCACGTGGGCTCACAGGGACTAAAATAGTAAGCACAGGGCATGTGAGGGTCTGCACTAGGTCCTCTGCATATATACTTTGGCTGTTAGCTTGATGTTTTTGTGGGACTCCTAACAGTGGGAGCAGGTATGTCTCTAACTCTTTTGCCTGCTCTTCAGACTCTTTTCCTCCTATTGGGTTTCCTATATGAGGGCTTTTGCCTTGTCATATTGTATCTTGTTTTGTTGTGTTTGGTTGTCATATCTTGGAGGGCTGCTCTTTTCTGAAGAGGAAAATGAGTGGGAGTGTATCTGGAAGAGAGGGAGGTGTGAGGGAGTTAGCAGGAGTGGAGGGAGGGGAAACTGTGATTGGTATGTATTGTATGAGAGAAGATTCTATTTTCAATAAAAATGACAGTCTCTTTAACAAGTATGGGGCTGGGGAAAGTTAGATATACATGTGTTGATCTTTTTGTCTCATCTTGTTAAGAAAAAGAACAACTCAAAATTGATTAAAAAAAATCCCAATAGGAGGCCTGAATTTCTAAAACTAGTGCTGGAAAACATGGAGCAATGACTTCAATGTGTAAATATAGCCAAAACTTTCTCAACATGACTCTAATAGTTCATGAAAAATTTGAGTTTTGACAAATCATATTGCATGAAATTGCAAAGTCCATGCAGCAAGAGAAATATTAAACTCAAGAGTCACCCTACAGAATGAGAGACAGTCTGTGCCAGATAACCATTATATGATATTCATATCCTGCATGCATAAAGAATAAAAAAATTTAACCACTAAACATACTCATAATTTAGTCAATAAATGGGCTAATTAACTGAACCAGCAGTTCTTAAATAAGTAAAATGGCTAATAAATAAATGAAACAAATTGTAAACATATGTAAGGGAAGTGAAAATCAAAACTACACAGAGATTCCATCTCAGCCCAGTCAGAATGGCTATTTTTGGGAAAATGACAACAAATATTGGTGATGATATAAGAATAAAAGAATCTTTATACATTGTTGAATAAATGTAACATAACCTAGTTACTATGAAAATCAGTATGACAATTCCTCCAAAAATTAAAGACTAGCCATAATACATTCTAGTTATAATATTTTGAGCATATCTCTTAAATCAATATTAGCTTTCTGTAGAGATATCAGTATTCCCATGTTTATTATACCATTATTCACAACACTCAACTGTGGAATTAGCCTAGGTTCATGAGTAGATAAATGCACAAAGAAAATATAAAATCTATATACAGTCCAGTATATAAGTAAAAGAAGTAACGAAGTTATATCCTTTTCAGGAAAATTGATGTCCCCATAGCTTATTATGTTAAGTGAAATAAGCTAGATACAGAAAGATATACTTGACATGACCCTTCTCATATGTGGAACTTAGAGGAAGAAAAAACATGAAAGCAAAAAGTAGTATGGGAAAATGAAACAATATTAGAGTGGGTGAATGTGTTTAAAGTTCATTATGTTAATGTGTGAAAATCGCTTTATAGACCCCTTTATTTTGTACCATTGCATAAAATAATGGATGCAAATAAACTCAATAATATCAGCTATGAAATAAGAGACACTCAAAAGTGAATCTGCATATGTCTCAGTTTTTTACTTCACCCAGTAATTATGAAGTACTTCTCAAGTACCTGACATTTCCTTTATATATTTAGGATATTTCAGTGACAAAATATAAAAAAAACATTTTGGCACCTATATTCTAATTGAGCTAAAAAGACAGTAAGTATAGTAAACAGTAAGTTATAAGCAAGATGAAAATGTGTGCAACAACATAATTGAACAGATAGAGATGTACCTGGAACTGCAGAAGAGATGTGAGGATGTGGTGGAGTTTTGCTTTTGGGTGAATCAGAGTTAGATTTCTGGATAGGTGCCATTGAAGAAAACTATGGTATAGCTGAGTGAATTGCTATGTAGCTGTTCCATAAAAACAAGAAGGAAGAAGACTATTCCAATTAGTGCAAATGTACAAAACACCCATTCTTTTCAAGAAGTAGTAAGAGAGGTTAAAAAAGGCACAGTTTTGTCTGTGTGTGAATAGTGGGATAATAGTACAGGAGGCAAAATTATATTGGATACTGTGCATCACTGCAAAATATTAGCTTTTATTCTGTAAAAGGACAATCATTTCTAAGCAGTGAGGTAACATATTAACATTAAAAAGTTAATCTTTGACTGTCATGGTTAGAATAGTACTGATGAATGTACTACAAATGTGTGCATATTGTCAAGAGTTTAATTTAGTTATGAATGGAACATATATAATAGATTCTGTAGCATCACAGATGGTAATTCATAGTAATAATCTCAATATATCTTGAAGAGTTCTCTTATAAGTTTAGACAACTGATATAACCACAGGAAAAAGGAAATTTGAGAATAACTCTGTTTTTAATTTGATGTGAAATGAGGAATTGTCATCATAGAAGACAGGGAAGACTTCTGGAGTTTCAGAAGTGTGTAGGGAGTTTCAGAAGCTCAGTATTTTTCAGGTTATATCTAAGAAATTTTAGATATTTTCATTAAAACCAAAGTAGAAAACCAGATATATGAATTTGGTATACATGCCAGAAATATGAGGCATTATTTGGCATATAGATATTGCTTAAAGTTATGAGACTTGATGAGAAAGACTAGAGAGTGACTGTAGATAGGAAATAAATGTTGTTGAAGACTCAAGCCCTGTACCTACATATATCATATAATAAAAATAATGAGGGTAGTCAGTGAAGACATAGTATGAGCAGTTAGTGATATATGAGTAAATCAAGATTTTTTTTAGTGCCAAGAAAATCAAACAAAAGTCAATATGCTGATGGCACAATAAGATCCTGAGTTAAAAAGATGATTAAAAATCATTCACTTAATTTATATCTGGGAAGCATCAGAAATATGTAAAGGAAAGTTTTAGTGGGATGACTAGGGGAGAATCCTGAGTGGAATATTTTGGTAGAAAATAAAAGGAGAACAATGGAGAAAGATTAGAGACTAATCTTAAGAATTTTTTTATGCAAAGAACTTCAACAGAATAGGAGGTTTTACTATATATTTCAGTAAGAGAGTAGGCAAAACCTTGTTGAATGCTGAGGGTACTGATACAATAGTTGAGGAAACATGGATGATGTGAAAGAGAGAGAGAGAGGGAAATGCTAAAGCATTTATGGGTCTGTGGGTCTGTGTATTTGTTTCTTGCTTGTTTTGAGTAACCAATGTAAACTTAAATAGGAGAAGCTATGGTCTTATGAATGAGACTTTTACTAGATGGAATCTGTTATCATTTCCTCATGAAGACTGAGGCATTCATGAGATCATCATACATCCTTGAGTTTATATTAGAGCTAATCCATTAGCCATATTTTTTGTTGTCCTCTGGTATATCTGTGAATGATTTGGACCTTGGGTTGGTGTCCTGGTGATGTAACCTCTTCTGAGTTTTTCAACCCCTACAAACAAGCACAATAAACTCATTGGTTTACTAAGGTGGACTTGGTGTGTGAGTGGCTTTTCTATCTGGGTTTAGTAGGTGCTTCCTTATGTGTTCTCAGGGAAAGTCATACAACACTTGGACCTAGAGTAGGGACAGAGAATGAAAAATGTACCAGCATGAGAAACTGGAGTGGTGAGCCACAAAGTATCCATTTTCTCTGCATGATATGTGGTGGCATGCCACTTTTCTGTGGCTGCAGTTGCTTGGTCTCTGCCATGGGTTACAAGACATTCTACTGAAACTGAAATCAGCTCACAGGAAAAATGGCACTAAATGGAAAAATTACAAGCACAAGATATACAAATGGGAACTTTCATGTTAGTTTTTTGATTTTATAGGTAAATTAGAAGAAACTAAAGAATTTTTTTTTACAGTTTCTCAAATTATTTATTAGAATGTATGACTCAAGGAACTACAAAAAAAGCCTCCAACTACTGTACATAGCTCATGCTTGATGTGACACTTGAAAATACTGGACCCAGAGCTTAAACTGCTTGGTCCAGAGTAGGAAAGTAACTGGGAACAGCAGCAACCTGAACGGCCAGACCTCAGGCTGACAGACCTGGTTTCCAAAACCAGTTCCCCCTGATCTGTCCACATTCCTGTTTCCAGGTTCAATGTCCCCACACATGAGAGAATGCCTCAGACTCAATCTGAATCACTGTCTGTTTCAGCTTCTTTCACATCCACACTGAATTTATACTCCTGGTCACATCCCATGTATGCATCACTCATGAAGTACAGGGTATAGTTGTGGCCACCTGTGGCTGGGGCCACAAAGTCTAGCTTCACCTTGGCTTTCTGCTGAAGGGTCAGCCTCTTGATGGAGATGAGGCTGTTGGACTTGGCATCTCCAATCACAACCCACCAGCCCTCTTCACGTTTCTGTGGGAAGAGAGGTGCAATAACAGGGCCTGTGACTTCCTCCTGTCGCTCCAGTTGCACTAGCACCACAACTGGCCCGCCACTGCGGATGCTGTCTTTATCCACCACTTCATAGGACAGTTCAATATTCGGGTAGCGGTTACAAAAGCGGGCCACATCTGCGATCTGGCTGTCAGTCAACTGAAGCAATGCGTTCAGTTCTTCATCCTCCATCTCCATGATGTCAAAAACACTCTCCACTCCCTTATCTGTGCAACATTTGATATGCTCTGAGGTGAAGTGTGGCAGCTGCTTCAGATAGGAGTCCTTAGACCACATGGCTTGGGTGACCATCTGAGCCAGTTCCATGGCTGCCAGAGCAGGGCTGAGCCACCCAGTGCTAGAGAGTACATCCACACAGGCCTGAATGAGCCGGATTGCCTTACTAAGGATTTCCTCCGTGTCTGACTGCAGTTCAGCACTCAGCTGCATTCGGGACAGGTGAGCCTGCAGCAGCAGGTTGGTCTTCACATGCGGATCATTGAACTTGGGGTTATTCAGCTTGTGGGGAACCTTCTGAGCCAACTGGCGTAGCAGGTTGTCTTCATGATGCCTGATGGGAATGTTCTCATATTCTGCCGCGTTGGAAATAATCTCAATAAGTCCTCGAAACTTGGTTTTAGCATTGAGAGACATGCTGAAGAGCTCGATGGTGGTGTAGTTTATGTAATAGTAGGCAGCAATCATGCCCAGGTTCAGAGGGGCCACATCCATCTCATCCTCAATGCTGATGCATTTGGACTGCTCCAGGTCACTGAGGGTCTGCTCCACCAGCTCTGACAAGTGGTCAGACAAGTGACGATGAGATATGCCCTGAAGGTTGTAGTAATTGGGGTTCTGTGTCATTCGGCGATACAAAAAGGTCCAGGTGAGGTAGTCCACAGCATCCTGCTTGTTCTCAATGGTCTTGGTGACTATCTCAGCATTGAAGTGGTCATGCATACAGTGGTCCAGGTGAGACTCTACCAGCAATGGCTCATATAAAAACTTTTTGAAAAAATCCTTTTTAGAGCCTTGACACATGATGACACAGCGCCCCTCGTCATCCTGCAGGGGGCGGTTGGCATGGCCCACCATCTGAAGCACATCATAGATGGGGTAGTCCACATAGGCATGGATCTTGCCATTGTAGTACTGCGTATCCATGATGATCACTAGATGAGCAGCAACATTCATACCCCAGCAGAGACTTCGAGAAGCCACCACCACCTGGATCACCCCTGAGCTGAAGAGCTGCTCTACCAGGTGCCTCTCCATGGGGTTCAGCCCTTCATGTAGGTAGCCCACCCCATTTAGCAGTGTCTCCTTGAGCGTGCTGTCACTTAACTTCTCCAGGTAAGGGATCAGATCCTTCTCAGTACAGTGTAAGAACCTCTGCCGCTGGATGTCTGCTGCACAGGTAGTGAGGATGTCTATCGCGGTGAGACGGGTCTGCTTGCGAGATGGGACAAAAACGATGACAGGCTTCTTGGGTGAGTGTTTGGTGATAGCATGGTACACAGGCTTGGCCATAGACAGCAGGAGAGTCTGGGTACGGCTGATGTTGAAGCCCTGGATGTGCAATTCTAAAGGTACAGGGCGCACATTAGGGTGGAAGTGGCACTGCAGCCCAGCCAATGAGCCACATCCTTGGCATTGGAGAGGGATGAGCTAAGTGCCACAATGCGAATGGGCTGCTCAATCTGGGAGGAGATGTAGCGCATCCGGGAGCAGATCACTTCCAAGACAGGCCCATTCTCGCCCCCAATAAGGTGGACCTCATCCACCACAAAGAGGTTAATATTCTGGACATTCTTGCGCTGCTTCCACCTCCAGGAAAGGATGTCACACTTCTCAGGGGTACTGATGATGATGTTGCCTTTGCCCAGAAGCTTCAAGTCTGTGCTAGTCTCCCCCGTCAGCAGCACCACCTTCTTGTTGAGCCTGTCCTGAAACTTCTCATACCAGTCCATGTACACCTGCTCTGCCAGAGCCTCCATGGGGGTAATGTAGACACAGCGCCCCTCAGAATTCTGCAGCAGCATCCGCAGGATGGCAAACTCTGCACAGATGGTCTTCCCGCTGCCCGTGGGGGCCCCCACAAACACGTTATCATCACTGTTGTACACGGTGTTAAAAACATACTTTCTCCTGCAAAGCAGGGAAGGAAAAAGTCCAAGATCAGGTTCAGATCTGGAGATTTGTGGCAAGAAAAAAGCAAAAGAAATCCAGCATGGCCGGGCGGTGGTGGCGCACTCCTTTAATCCCAGCACTCGGGAGGCAGAGGCAGGCAGATCTTGGGGGTTCGAGGTCAGCCTGGTTTACATAGTGAGTTCCAGGAAAGGCGCAAAACTACACAGAGAAACCCTGTCTCGAAAAACCAAAAAAAGAAAAAAAAAAGAAAGAAAGAAAGAAAGAAAGAAATCCAGCATCTTTGCCACTCAAGGACCAGGACACACACACACACACACACACACACACACACACACACACACACACACACACACACACACACACACACACGGAGGACACACATGGACACACACACACGGACACACACACACACAAACACACACACGGACACACACACACAAAGACAGGACACCTCGAAACTAAAGATATTTTTATGACACTATTTTCTGTGTTCCATTCATTGAAAGTCACTTCCAAAGCTGATCTGTCACAATTTTTTTGACTTCTATAGGTATCACAAAGGGAATAAATACATATCTGAAGATTCAAAGCTAGCATTCACAAATGAAAGAAAACATACAATCTTTATTTTTCTGGGTCTGGGTTACCTCACTCAAAATGATCCATTTCCATTTACATGTAAACTTCATAATTTCATTTTTAATAGCTAAATAATATTCCATTGCAAAAGTATTGAATATTTTTATTATCTATTACTTGACATAGGCTCTTCCCATTTCCTTTCTTTTCAAGGTGTTCTAAGACTTTATATTCTACTTCCAAAACTACACTTTAGTTTGGTTTAAGTAAGTGATCATAGTTAAACTTTGAGATAATATTTACCTATTATCAAGGAATAATAGCAATGATTTACTAAGACAAAAACTTTGAGAGAGTGTCTCACTATGTATCCCTGGATGTTCTAGAACTCACTCTGTCGATGGGGCTGGCCTCAAACTCACAGAGTTCTATCTGCTTCTGCCTTCTGAATATTGGGATTAAAAGCATACACTACCATGCTCAGCCATAATTGTTTACTTTAATATCCATGTGGTTAAGGATACCTCAACAACTCCAGTTTTCTTATCATCTTTCTACTCAGTGTTATACTATGAGTTATAAAATTCTTTGGTTGCCATGGCCCCAGTGGCACCCTAACTGCTGCCAAGGGCCATGTCTGGGTCCATGTTCCTGCTAAAGCTGAGGTCTGTGATGATGTCCATGGCCCAGGTTACCACAGAGGGTCATAGGAACCACGTGTTGAAATGGAGAGGCCATGCTGCACACATTGTGCCCCACACTGGCCCTGTCCCTCACTGGACACTGCAGTAGGTGAGCTGGCCCCACCCTCCATGGGAGAGTTGGCACCCACACTCAGGAGAGATGTCCTGTTCCCTCAGCACTGGCATGGGAGAGCTGGGCCCAATGGCATGGTCCTAGGAGAGCTGGCTCTGTCCCTCACTTGAGGAGGATGGTCCCAGTGGCCCAGACTGACCAGCTCAGTTCCCACCTAGATCTATATCTGGAGGCAGAAATTTCTTCAGTCCTGTCCTGCCCAACAGTCCAGACAAATCTCTCCCACCCCGAGTCCCACAGCTACTTATAAATAATCATGCAGAGGCCTATATTAATTAAAAACTATATGGCCTATGGCTTCAGTTTCTTGCTAGCTAGCTCTTTCATCTTAATTTAACCCATTCCTATTAATCTATATGTTGTCACATGGCCATGGTTTTACCGGTCTGCTGGCATCTGGTTGCTCCTTTGGTGGCGGCTGGCATCTCTCCCAATTCTGCCCTTCTTCTCTCTGTCTCTGCTTGGATTTTCCACCTGGCTGAAAGCTTTCTTGCCATAGGTCAAAACACTTTTATTTATTATCCAGTAGGAGTCACACATATTCACAACATTCAGAGAGATATCCCACAGCACATATCCTGGGCCTTGGGTTGGCCCACTCTAACATTTACTCCATCTATGATCCACTGGAGTGAGTGAAGGGACTGGTCCTCCAGAACAATAACCACAGGTTCTCCGGACAGGAACAGGGTACCATAGAGGAGTTTTGGTGAGGGTCCAATGATGATGGTGTGCCAGAGGCCTTGAACAAGACCAGTGACTCATCACAATGAACATTTTAGGGGTGGGAATGATTGGAAAAAAAAGTATACTATGTGGCACACGGCAGCTCCCGATGCCACTAGGATGAATAAAGAGGTGTTGGAAAGACAGGAGAACTAGGTGGGTTTTTTGTTTGTTTGTTTTACTTTGCTCTTAATTAATTTTGGGAGGTCATGTTGGGGGGCATGCTGCAGGGGTGAGGGGCAGATATGGAAAGACTGAAAGGTGAGCAGGATTGGAGTACATGATGTGAAACTCCCAAAGTTTAAAAAGAAATTCTTTGGTCACACAGACCAAACCAAGTAAGTCTTCAGAGCAGAGAATCCTGTAACCATGTGATCCTTCCAAATTGCCATGTTTTTGTAGTATCCCTTGGTCAGTGTTCTCTTGAGATGTGTATAATTAGCTTCTCATCTCCCTAATGGAAGATTCCACATAGCACTTTACATGAGAGGACCCAGAGAAACCTGACTCTGCCAAGATGGTGTTGTTATCACTCAGGTAAAGTGGATAGATGAAGGTAAACATAACAAAGCTTGAATGGCCTGTTCAGATGTTAGTTTGTGCTTGTATCTGCTGTGGACATGAGTCATATCTTAAAATGCTTACAAAGGAGAGAATGATCAGTAAAAGGACTTGAACAGCACAGGAGAATAGCTCTTAGACACCAGTTGAAGTATTAGAAAAGGCTAAAAACTGACTGCCTTTGAGCCAGAACCATATTGTAAATGGCCTTGAGAAGCCAAACAACCTTGCAGCATTTTCTACTAAGTTTATGCCATTATTAATCATTCTATGCTCACTGAATATTTGATTGAATGAATGATATAATATCCTATGAACTGCTAAGGAAAATATAAAAAATACATATAAATAAAAGGGAAAAATTGTATGTTTCTCTTCACTTTTAAAAATAGGTGAGTATGCCGCCCAGTGGTGGCGCACGCCTTTAATCCCAGCACTCGGGAGGCAGAGCCAGGCGGATCTCTGTGAGTTCAAGGCCAGCCTGGGCTACCAAGTGAGTTCTAGGAAAGGCACAAAGCTACACAGAGAAACCCTGTCTCGAAAAATCAAAAAAAAAAAAAAAAATAGGTGAGTATGAACTATTTGCCTTCTATGAATCATTTGGTGAGTATTCTGTAAACAGAAGCAAATTTTTAGAAATATCTGTTTTCTAGATTGGAAGAATGTTATAAATACCTAATCAGAAGTAAATTTTAACATGAGACCAAAAATTCTAATGCTGAAAATAGACATTGTCTAAATTGAATGACATTTCTAAATCTTAAAACAAAATGTTACTTAAAAATACCAATTAAATTTATTTTTCTTGTTTTCATCTGCCCTTTATAGTTGGAATCTTTGTATTCATTAGATTCTGATCAGTAATCTGTTCAGAAGGTATTAAAGAGGTATGAGGTGAACTTTCACATAAATATTTATCTGAAAAGAATAAAGTATTATTTATATTTCTCAAACTATTAAATAACTGTAATGATGTACTCAAGTTAGGAGAGTCTAAATTTCCTCGGATTTAAGAAAGGCTTTGAAAAAATGTGCAAAGTAAAAATACAGATAGATTCAACTGAGGGAGTTAAAGTCCTAATTCAAAATGTTCTATGTCTAATATTTGTAAGCTATAGCACTTTTTTCTTCCCAATTATATACCAACTTTTCAAATTTCATTGTCCCACTTGGAGTTTCCTTTTATTCTTATTTATTTATTTATTTATTTATTTATTTTTTAAACTTTTAGAATAATTTTATTTGAATTTAGAAGAAAAACACCCCAGGGAAGGCAAGATGTAAATCTCAGCAGCAGGAGAAACAGGAGAACATCTCTCTCTCTCTAAATATATATATATATATCCTATGAGTTGAGCTAGCATGAAGGTCAGACACATATGACACATATGATGAATTCTTTAAAGAAAGAGCAAAAACGACGAAAGCATCTTTAAATTGTGTTTATAGAGAAAAAGGTTGAAAGCAAATACTACAATTCATTTGTTCTATTATTTCATAACTTTATGCAATCCCTTTGCCTATCTTTTCATATTATACTATCATATATATTTTATTTGCTTTTCAACAACTCAAACATACTGTTTTCCATTTTTCTTTTCTTTTTACTTTCATTTTCTCTCTTACATTACATCCTGTCATCAGCAGTTTCCCCTCCCTCCTTTCAACTCCCCTCTCCCTCTTCTGTTTCCCTTAAAAAAAGCAGGCCTCCCAGGAATATCCACTAAACAAGATACAATGAGACTGGCACAAACACTCATATCACAGCTGTATATGGCAACCCAGTAGGAAGAAAAGGGTCCCAAGTGCAGCAGGAGAGTCAGAGACACCCTCCACTCCCACTCTTGGGAGTCCCACAAGATAACCAAGCTACACAACCTAAGGTTTATGCAGAGGACATCGCTCAGACCCATACAGGGTCTTTGTTTGCTGCTTCAGTTTCTGTGAGCCCCTATAAGCCTTGCTTAGTTGATGCTGTGGACCATGTTCTCATGGTATCCTTGTCCATCCTCTCTGGCTCCTAAAATTCCCCTCCACCTCTTATTAAGAGTTCCCCTGGCTCCATCTAGCATTTGGCCATGGCCATCAGCTGCTGGATGGTGTTCCTCTGACAACACTTGGGTTAGCCACTGATCTAAAAGTATCACAGATAGTAGAATATCAAATTAAGAATCATTTTATTCTTTTTTTTTGCCAGTTCTATTTGGTTGTATCCTGGGTTTCTGGGCTGTAATGCCTGTGGTTCCTGGACATCCAGGCAGTGTCAGGCATGGGTTCCATCTCCTGGCAAGGGCCTCAAGTTGGACCAGTTGTTGGTTGGCAACTTCCACAGGTTCTGCACCAGTATTACCCCAGCACATCTTGCAGGCAGGACAGATTGTAGGTCAAAGGTTTTGTGGTTGGGTTGATGTTCCAGGCCCACTGCTAGGAGCCTTGCCTGGTTATAGAAAATGGCCAGTTGGACTCCATATCTCAAAACACCAGAAGACTTTGATAATGTCACTCTTGCAGATTCCCATGAGTTTCCACTGCACTAGGTTTCTACATTGCCCTCATGGCCCCCTAATTCTGGTTTTTCTCTCCCAGTACTTTCTCCCTCCATTCCTCCCACTGCCCTGCCTGATCCCTTCTGTTCCCATCCCCACTTGCCCCTAGTCCATCTGTTAAATCTATTCTCTTTTCACTTCCTCAGGGGGATTCATACATTCCTCTTGAGTCCTCCTGGTTACTTAGCCTCTCTGGGTCTGTGGATTGTAGCATGATTACCATTTACCTAACACCTAATGCCCAGTTATAAGTGAGTACATACCATGTTTGTCTTTTTGGGTCTGGATGGCCTCATTCAGGATGATTTTTCTATTTCCATCCATTTCCCTGCAAATTTCATGATGTCATTGTTTTTTAACATCTGAGTAATACTCCATTATATAAATGTAACTCATCTTTTTATCCATTCTTCAATTGAGGGACATCTAGGTTAATTCCAGTTTTTTTGCTATTATGAATAAAGTTGCAATCAACATGGATGAGCAAGTGTCCTTGTGGTATAATGGAACATCCTTTGGGTATATGCCCAAGAGTGGTGTAGCTGGGTCTTGAGGTAAATGATTTCCAGTTTTCTGAGGAACTGCCATATTGACTTCCATAGTAGCTTTACAAGTTTGTACTCCCATCACCAATCCAAGAGTGTTCTTGATCCACATCCTTGTCAGCATGAGCTGTCACTTGTGTTTTTGATTTTAGATATTCTGAGAGGTGTAAGATGGACTCTCATAGTAGTTTTGATTTTCATTTCCCTCATGGTTAAGGATGTTGAACATTCTCTGTTTCCATCCAATACTTATTTTATAGCTTTTTCTGAATCTAACGCTTGAGATACCCTGATGAGAAGACAGATGTAGGATTCAACCATATAGGGGTTGCTGTGTAATTGAGAAATTAATCAATGAATCAAATTTGTACTGAGTACTAAACAGATACAGAGTTCCATGAGAGCAACTGTGCTGTTCACATTTGAAATTTCATTATTTGGTCACTAAAATGATGTGAATAATGTAATGTATTACTGAATGGGTGATAGTATATTTTGAAATGTATTTTGGACATGGCAGTGTGATGTCCTCTGCTTATTCGTATTCATTAATGTTTTTGAGTAATTTATCTCATGAGTTGGTCACTATTATGAATAAGAGGAGGTAACAAAATCATGGATATTATTAGTATTTATTGAGCATTCTCAAATGGAGCACCTATCTATGAGGACATGATTGTGTCTATGGTCAGTCCACCCTTATCCTGCCCAATCCTTGCCAAATACATGAGTCTGATCTTTATTTCATTCCTATAGCTTAACTGAATTAACCATTTTAATTTGTTTAAACAGAAATTAAATCACAAGGTCAAGGTTTTCAGTATCTTTTTTGATAATAGACAGTTCATGGCTGAACCATGAGCTTAATCATGGGTCCTGAATCCAGAGCCCAGATGTATGCTGTTTTTTTCTCTAAAGGAAACTAAAACTACAATATAATATGATATATCTTTTTATAGAATTATGGACAAAGTACCTTTATGTGATATTGTCTTTGAAAAGTTTAAGCATCCAGATCATGTGGCATACACTCCATGGCAATAATTATGTTCACACCCAGGCTTCATGGACTGATGGCCTGGAAGAGTGTAAACTTTGATATTTGAGTTTTATTGTAATGTCAAATTGCTAGAGAAATTTCTCAATACTTACAATTTGTGTACCTAACATGATGCACACCAGTATCTGGTGTATCATAGACTTATCCTCTGTGAACCCCTTTTTCTTTTTTTTAAAATTCATTTTACATATCAATCACAGATTCTCCTCTCATCCCTGCTTCTGCTTCCCCCTGCCTCCCCACCCCATCCCCTCCTAACAGGATAAGTTCTCCCATGGGAGAATGTACTAAGCCTGGTACATTCGATTGAGGCAAGGCTAAAACCCTCCCCACTTTATCAGGGGTGAGAAAGGTGTCTGACCATTGGTAATAGGATCCAGAGCCAGCTCATGCACCAGGAATAGATTCTGATCACTTTGCCAAGGGCCCCTCAAACAGACCGCACTACACAACTGTCTCCTTTATGCAGAGGTTCTAGTCCAGTCCTATGCAGGTGAACTCCCTTTTCATTGTTTCAGAGAAAGGTAACATATATAGGTGTACCTATATTTGGATCATAAGTTTTGAATCCAGTTAACTCGAAGAATGAAAGAAATGCTAATGTATAAAGGAAGATGTTATAGTTATGGTTAACATTTGATAACCTTGAAGTTATCAAACATTTTTTGGAGATAAAATGAAGTAAGGGCTTATATGTCAGAATAAACTCTGTAATTTTCAGAATGGAAGCAATATTGAAAAAAACCTGAACATTTTTTTTTTTTGGTAATTGGCAGAACCAGGCTATAAAGAAAACTGAAAGAACTTAGGTTTTAATTGATATTTTTCATTTTGACTGCTCCATGTCACAAGGACTATCTCTGTGTAAAGTAGGCTATTAAATTTAGAAGTTTTCATGGAACATAACATTATACCGTGACTGCCACCACCTTCTGTGTATGATCATAATCTAAAAATATAAGCATAAAGCACTTTCATCCTTCATCTTTTATAGAAGTTTAATTAACAAATACATAACATACTTATGGTGTTTAATGAGATGTTTTAATACATGGTAACATTGTTTGACTAAAGGGAGCTAAGTAACATTCACCTCACATACCTATTTGTGATAATAACCTTGAAAATCTTGGCAGTATTCAAGTATGTGACATAGAGCTGATTTTAACCACAGTCACCATGCTGTATAAGAAATCTCCAGGAGCTCATCTTGTTTAACTGAGTATTTTTCTCTTTTGACAAATATCTTCCCTTTCTCCTTCTGACCCCACCTAACTTGCTTATATTACACCATTGTATTTTCTTCTTCTATGAATATAACTTTTTTGGTATTTATTTGCTTAATTTTTTTTCATAAATATATTTTGATTATACTCTTCCCCCTCCACCAATTCTTCCCAGATTCTTCCCAAAATACTACCTGCCCAACTTGGTGTTCTCCCTCTCAAAAAATCTGAAAATCAAAACAAACAACTTGAAAAGAGAAAAAAAACTCATAACACCAAAACAAAACTAAGTAAAGAAAAACCAACAAACCAGCCACCCAGATACTGGGTTATAGACAAATAATTAAACTTTTGACCTGTGAACAATCTTAACTGAGCATAGAAGTTCATTGTTAACCAATTTCTGAGGATAATATTTCTTTGTCTATTTCAATATGCTTATTTATAATATATATGCTATTTTGTTTTATACTTAGCAATAAGAGACAACATTTATGAAAACAGAAGTTACATTATAAGTTTAATGAAGCTCAGTTGCTTAGGAATAATACCTACATGATGTAAACTCTTAGACATAAAGAAGACGAATGTTTATTTTAAGGTCTTCAGAACAGGAAAAACTCTCTCTCCTTTAAAAATATTTATTTGTATTTTAAGGTTATGTTTGTATGTATGTGTCTTTGCACATGTAAGGGCAGGTCCCTCTGAAGTGTAGGAGAGGGCATTGGATATGCTGATGAGGAGTTATAGGTTGTTTTGCACCATCTGAATTAGGTGTTGGGAACCAATTTTGGGTCCTCTGAAAGGGTATGGCATGCCCTTAAAAGGTGAGCCATCTCCCTAGACTGTCTCTATTTTGAATGGAACTGTTTGTGATAAGCAGAGACTTGTTGTTATATTCCACAGAACATTTATACAAGATTGGTTTAGCTAGGTCATTTTCCCATGTGTGCACCTTGCATCCTGCCTCTTTCTCTCTCGACTTTTCCGGTTATAGAAGGAAGTCAGAACTTTTGAGTGCACATCAGAGTCTTACATATGTATGTGCTTGGGTAGGAACCGTGTGAGTTATTTTTGGAACAGAAAAAGGAGCCAAGGAAGCATGTTGATTTTTTCTGCTGATTCTAACAGACTACTCAAAGACATTTAATACCATTTACCTTTTCTTTCCATTTTTCATCTTACGTTTTAATTTTGTCTTTCCATACCACTCCAAGAGAAGTTTGGGTGATATTTGGATGGTGGAGTACTCTTGTTTTATAGGTTGATGCAGTGTTGGAATCAAAACCAATATACATTTCTTGTGGCATGCTGGTGCTCTACAAATTTATGGGATCACTAATATTCTGAGTTTTCTTCCAAAAGGGCACATGGGATATATAAACAATTTCACAACAGTTAATCAAAAGAAGCCTAAGAAAATGTCCCCAAAGCAGCAGAAATTAATATTTTTCAGCAATTACTTTTGTTTTATTAATAGCCTGAACAATCCATTTATAAATACAGACTAACAGTCTGGGTAAGAAAACAGGCTCCATCTTTCTGTTGCCTCTGAGAACACACCCCAACATTAATAATAGACAACACCTCAGGGTAAAAGGATGGGAAAAGATATTCTAAGCTAGGGAATTAAGACACATGTAGGTATAGCTATTATAACATCTGATGAAATAGATTTCAAGTCAAAATTAGTCAGAGAGATAAGGAGGGTCAATTCATATTCATCAAAAGAAATCCAACAAGAGGCTATTACAATTCTAAGCATATACACACTAAACACAGGAGAACCCAGTTTATAAAAGAAATACTATTATTCCTAAAACTACAGATTAACCACAAAATAGTGATAATGGTTGATTTTAATAGCCTACTCTAGTCAATGAGTAGGTCATTAGGACAAAAACCAGAGAAAATCTGAAGTTAAATGACATCATAAATCAAATAGACTTAACAGACATCTACCGTACATTCTACCTCAATACTAAACAACACACATGCTTCTAAACAGGGCGTGGAACTTTCTACAAACTTGACCACTTATTAGGATGCAAAGCATGTTTCAAGAAATGTAGGAAAGCTGAAATAATATCCTACATTTTATCTGACCACAGTGGTATAAGGTCGTATATAAACACCAGTAGATTCTACAGAAAGCATACAAACTCACAGAGACTGAACAACACACTACAGAATGATAATTGACTCAAGGGTGAAGTTGAGAAGGAAATGTAAAGAATTCTATAATTGAATGTAAATGAAAACACAGTATGCAAAAATTTATGGAGCATAATGAAGGTAGTCAGAACAGGCAAATTTAGAGCACTTAGAATTCAAAAATTTGAGATATGTCAAATGAACAACTTAATGATGTATTTGAAGGCCTTTGGAAATAGAGAACAAATAACTTACCCAAACAGTAGATGGGAAGAGATGATCAAACATTGGCTGAAATAAACAAAATAGAAAGAAAATATCAATAAAATGAAGAATAGATGAAATGAGTCATTTCTTTGAAGAGGTTAACAAGATTCATAAATTTTAATCAATTTAAATAAAATAAAGTGAAAGATGATCCATATTATTAAAATTAGAGATTAAATGCAATATATTACAAGAAATACCGAAAAAAATCAGTGAATCATGAATAAATACTTTAAAATTTATATTCTACTAAACAGAAAAATATAAACGAAATGTGTGAATTTCTAGATACATGTGATCTATCAAAGCCAAATTAATATGAAATAAATATTTTGTACAACCATAACATCCATTTGAGGTTGAATCCATCGTTAAATATTTACAAACTAAAAAGAAGACTAGGGAAAGATTGATTCAGCATAGAATTCTCCAGACCATCAGAGATTAAACACCAATACTTTTCAAGCTATTATGTAACATACAAAATGAAGGAACATTTCTGAGTTCTGTTTCTGAATCCAGTATTACCCTGATATCAAAACCAGACAAAGACCCAATAACAAAAAGAAGAAAGATAATTATAGCCCAATCTCTGCTGAACATTTAGATTCACCATGGGCTACAGAATACAAACAGCAAATCTACTGTAAACCAAACTCCACACTCTCAGAACTGCACTGTATCTCATCCCTTAGCACAAATGTATGCTTTTTTGTTTTTAAATTAGTACCTTGCCTTTTACATTTAACTAGATATACCCCAATCTTAGAGACCCAGTGGAAAATGTGTCAGGTACTTGAAAATGTAATGTGCTGTTCCTTTTCCTTCTTTTTTTGTGAGCTCTAAAGAATGGTTTTAAACAATTTAATACTCCAGTTTGAGTGTGTCAGAATATACCACAATAGAAAGAAATGAAACATTTTGGAGTTGTACAATAGTGCTACTACATTTTCTAATGGCCACTGATGAGTAATGGAGAGTCACACAAAAAGTTCTCAACAAAATGTTATATATACTGAATTCAAGAACTAATCCAAAATGTTATCTGTGAATCGAGTTGGCTCCATCCCAGTGATGTATGAAAGGTTCAGTGTATGTAAATTAATACATTAATACCACAGTTATAAAGGTTTTGCCTATGCATGAGGCTATGCACTCTGAGGTGACTCTGGAGCAGGAAAATAATATGTAAATTTTGTAGGAGAAAAGATTAATGTGCAGTGTAGAGTGTCACAGTTTCCTGTATCCTGAGCATGTGCATACACACATACAAACACACACACATACACACACTCACACTCACACTCACACACAATTTTTTTCACAGGGTCTCTAGGTAAAAGAAACAAGGAGACAATAATCTATATCTATAAGACCATCAGAAGAATTCTTCAGGAGAGGCTCCCTACCCAGGTGATTCTAATATACATACACATACATTATATATATATGTGTGTGTGTGTGTGTGTGTGTGTGTGTGTGTGTGTGTGTGTGTGAACTTGGAGTGTAAACTTATTCACATACAAGGCTGGCCTGTCCTGGAAGTGAATAGCCACTGAAAAAGATCTGATACAGAAGTCATCCAATTATATGGGCACAATTTGGACTCTATTTCACAATGGGGACTGGGAACATAAAGTTTAGAATTTAGGAATTGTATTGATATTCTTTTAAAATCTCTGATAAGTGGTTTTCATACACTGTAAACAAATAATATGTATGAAATTTATCATTTCAAGATTGATCTCCTAGTGTAATTAAATGTTTTTTAGTTTATGAATAGGGAATCCTATACAAACCAAACCTGATTTAGGATAAGATGATCTGAGGGAAACTGTGTTATTAGAACAAGCCTCATGATAACATGCAGACAGTTATCAGGCAATGATATAATAACTATTCATTAAATGGCCTGATGTTTTTCTAATTTGATATTATTTTCCTATTGGAGAAATTATTTTGACCACTCTACGTAGTTAAAAGAATATTCATTTAATGGCGTAACTCACAAATTAAGTAATAGGTAGGTCGCAGGGTCTGGGGAAGGTGCATCGCAGTCCAGCGGTGTCCTCTGGAGCTCTGCACTGTCCACCTTCACTATTCAGTGTCCCGGCACACAGAGAGCTCACAGAGAGAGCCCTGGCCCATCCAGCTCTTGGGTCTCCAGGCGCCTCCCCTCGCCCTTCCTCATCAGCGTGGCAGTTGCCAGAGTCTCAATGGGGGTTGGAACTTCCAGATCCAAGCTGGAATGGCTACCCACTACATTTTCCCAGCTCTGTTCAACTCTCAGATATAAGACAAAAAAGGGTACAAATAGTTCACCCCTCTAGTTACACCTGGATTCCATTTTTCTCCTATTTGTGGATTTATGAAACACCTGTCCAAACCCTCGACATGAGTATGCCATTCCTTGGAGCAGCCATTTCCTTAAAAGTTGTATAAAATTAAACCACAGTATACTTCACTGTTCCTAAAACCCTTAATGTGCTGTGACACTTATTGAAAATAATTATTTTTGTATACATTCGTGTTTATTCACTTGTACAACAGTTTATCAGATGCTGGTCTCCTGTTTAATCTGTATAAACTGCGTTGTTACTGTTCTTAGAAAGTCTCAACTTTCTTTTTAGGGGGTTCTAGGATTTGTGTGTGTACCATTGTTTCTTTATGTTATTATTAGTTGACAGATGTTTTAGTTATTTCATTCACTTATAAGCTTTATTTATTTTATAATAAGTTTCTATATAGATAATTCTATGCACACTGCTGTGGGAATCCTTCTGTATGCTGTGAATATGTGTTGCTCTGATTGGTTGGTAAATAAAGCTGTTTGGCCTATGACAAGGCACCTTAGAGGCAGGCAGAAAATCTGAGAGAGACAAGAGGGAAAAAGGCAGTCTAGAGACACTGTGAGCTGCCGCCGGCAAGAGAAGCAAGATGTGAAAATACCGGTAAGCCACAGTCACATGGCAAGTTATAGATTAATAGAAATGGGCTAGTTTAAGAGATAAGAGCTAGCTAGTGAGAAGCTTGAGCCATAGGCCATCCAGTTTGTAATTGATATAAGCCTCTGTGTGATTACTTGGGTTTGAGTGACTGCAGGATTGGGTTGGACACAGGAAAACTTCCAGCTACATTTGGCTGCCCAACATGTTGACTCAATTTTCCACGTAAAACTTGATAGAACTTAAAAAAAAAATCTAAAACAGAGCTAAAAATAGCTCCCAAGTGTGCCTTTCAGGCCAGATGCAGCCTGTGGGCTTGAGCTACAGTATGGTGGGTTTGAAGCCTATGGGCCTGACCTGCAGCATGGCAGATTCCCACTGTGGTACACAGAGGCATTTCCAAGCCTCATAGTATGCTGCATGGTTGGTTTATCTTTTGCTAGTACAGACAAAAGAAAAAAAAAAAGATTCTGGGCTATAAACTGCTGGATGGAGGCATGGACTCACTGACTCCCAAGAGTATTTGATGAGTGTGTATGCACCCTAACAATTTAAAGTAGAGCTGACTGATTGTTTCTCATGGGTAAAAGTTTAGGATTGTAATTCCTTTAAGATTACTTATAAGATTACATTTCAAGAAATAAAGTGATTGATTCTTTCTTTGTAACCACAGCATGCAGCCTGCCAACAAAAGAATTGCTGAGGAAAAAATACTCTCTTACTTGCACATATTCTGTTAATCTATAACAAGTTACTTAGATGTAAATGTATGTGGGCTCTTGGGATGACTTTGTTTTAATCATTTGGGAAGATGAAAAACATGCTTTTATCCTGTATTCATTATATTCATTCACGTGAAAAATAGAATGTAACCATATTGTAATTCATGTATTACCTGAAAAACTTTGTTGGGGGTATACAGTAGGAGAATAAAGAAGGAAATCATCAAGGGAGTGTGTGTCTTTTCCCCTAACCTCCTCAGACAAAAAAGTCACAGCATGCTGACTCTGTGGATATCCCTTTGAGCCATGCACTGCTGGAGGCTGGCCCCCGCGGGGCAGTGATAGCTGAGCCACACAACAAGTAGAAATAGGTTTTCCCAGTAAGTAATGCAATCTTGGGTTTCACAGTGTTATAAAATATCCTGCAATATTTCCCCCCTTTCTCTAAATAAAAAGGAAAGGTTTAAGAGCATCAAATGAAAACCAAAGGATTAAGTGATTAGTGGCAATAGAACAGTTCCTTATTTTCTGTTTCCCTCTGTCTCATACAAGGTGGCTCTTCTGATAGGAGGCAGAGATTTTGGATTTACCTTTAACAAGCATGTGTGTGTTTCAGAAGGAGAGGGCCATATTCCAAACCCAAAGCCAGCTTTAATTCTCAATTGAATTGGGAACACATAGAAACCACTTGCCACTTATGTCTATAGAGGGCAGCAGAGACAAGCACTTGGGAATCCACTATGGGTGGATCAGCTACCTGGCTGGAAGGAAGGAGGGCCCTCAGGGGCTGTTCCTCCCCTGGCCCACATCAGGTGGTTGTCTAACAGGAAGGGGCAGCAGCTCAGCCTTTGGGAAAGATGGTGGCATGGGTGCAGGTGCTAGTCTGGGACTCCGAGGTTGTATTTCAGGCTAGTCAGCTGGAGGTGGGAGATACCACTTGGTCAATTTACTCTTTTTTTTAGGACATTTTCTCTTGATGATCTGTCCTTTTTCTTCAGAGGTTTCACTTGTTGAGTGTTTTCCGGAATTCTTAGTTGGATGCTTTTATTTTCCTGGTTCTTTATCCCCCCCCTTTTTTTTTTGTAATTAGGGGTAAAATTTCAATTTTTTTTGGAATGTGTAATCTATCATTCTTGCTGATTTAGTCTGAATTTTTCCCTAGCAATTTTAATATTCTAGTCTAAATTAAAACATGATGCCAATTTGTCCATTATTTCATTATTTTCAGATGATTTGTCTGTCTTGCTTATATGGGCTACATAAAATTTGATGTCTTTGCTAAATTTTGATATTTTTTACCATTTCCATTCCTGCCTCTCATGATCAGATATTTTTTTGCCATTTATCTGACAGTTATTGGTTTTCCATTTTGATGACCGCATGACTATACCGTTGCACATGCAACATGAATTGGTGAAGGTAGAGATTTTCCTTTTGCTTTCCTGGTTGTTTGTCTTATAACCAAGAGTGCTGGCCTGGTTTTGTGGTACCTTCTTCAATATTGACCATCCTATCCCTTATAGAAAGTGGTCTATAAGATGCCACTTTCAATTAGTTTTGGTTCCATCAGTGATAGATGAACTATAATTAAACTATGCATTAGCCAAATGTTGTGATGATTCTATTGGTCTCCACAGTTTAATAGGTGCCTTTTTGGGGGGGCAAGATGAGGACGGATAAGCAGTTTAGGGATGGGGATTATAGGCAACTGAGTTGCCTCAGTGTGGGAAGGCACAGATCCCTTTGCTACTACATTCTGGTCACAAAGGAATTCAGAGAGGTACCAGTTCCACTGTAATACCTTTCCTTCCATGGTTAAGCCTGTGAATGACTCTGCCTTCAAGGAGATCCAATCCATCATTGCAATTGGTGCCCTTATGACCATAGAGTGGTTGGCAATGACTGATTGTAAGATTTTCCATACCTTTTAAAGTGTCAAGATTTGCTTCTCAAAGAGTCTCTGTTGTATAATATTTTGTTTGTTCTGATGAATAAAGCTTGCCTGGAGATCAGAGGGTGGAGTTAACCATTGGTTAACCATAGAGGCCAGGCAGTGGTGGCACACACCTTTAATCCCAGCACTTGGGAGGAGAAAGCAGGAACATTAGGCCTTCAAGGCCACCTTGGGCTACATGAGATTGAACCAGTCTAAAAGAGAAACAGAGCCAGGTGGTGGTGGTGCATTCTGCCTTTAATCCCAGCACTAGGGAGATGGAAACAGGAATATAAGGTGGGTAGAGACAGGATCTCAGTCCCATTCAGCCTATTCATAGAAACAGGACCCCCGTACCCCAATTTGGTCTGAGGATTTGTAGCTTCCTTGGAGTTGTGGATTATAGCCTGGTTATCTTTTGCTTTGCATCTAATATCCACTTATATGTGTGCAAATACCATGTTTGTCTTTCTGGGTATGGGTTACCTCACTCAGTGTGATTTTTTCTAGTTTCATCTATCTGCCTACAAACTTCATGATGTCATTGTTTTTTACTACTGAGTAATACTTCTTTGTGTAAATGTACCACATTTTCTTTATCCATTCTTTGTTTGAGGGGTATCTAGTTTTTTTCTAGGTTCTGGCTATTACAAATAATGCTGCTGTGAACAGAGTTGAGTAAGTGTCCTTGTGGTATGGTTGAATACCTTTTGGGTATATGATCCAGAGTAGTATTGCTGGTTTTTGAGGTAGGTTGATTTCCAATTTTCTGAGAAACTACCATACTGATTTCCAGAGTGGTTGTACAAGATTGTGCTCCCACAAGCAGTGGAAGAGAGTTCCCCTTACTCTACATCCTGTCCAACATAAGCTGTCATCAGTGTTTTTGTCTTAGCCATTCTGACAAGTGTAAGGTGGTATCTCAGAGTAATTTTGATTTGCATATCACTGATGGCTAAGAATGCTGAGTAGTTCCTTAAATGTCTTTTGGCCATTTGAGATTCTTCTGTTGAGAATTCTGTTTATCTCTGTAGCCCATATTTAAATTGGATTATTTGGCATTTTGTTGCTTAGTTTCTTGAGTTCTTTATATATTTTGGAGATCAGCCCTCTGTTAGATGTGGGATTGGTGAAGATCTTTTCCCATTCTGTAGGCTGTCATTTTGTACTATTATTGTATCCTTTGCCCTACAAAAGCTTCTTAGTTTCAGAAGGTTCCATTTATTAATTGTTGCTCTCAGTGTCTGTGCTATATTTAGGAAGAAGTCTTCCTAAATATAGCACAGTAGGTGTTATATTTAGGAAGAGGTCTCCTGTGCCAGTGCATTGAAGGCTACTTCCTACTTCCTCTTCTATCAAGTTCAGTGTAAGTGGATTTATGTTGAGGTCTTTGATCTACTTGGACTTGAATTTTGTGCATGGCAATAGATATGTATCTATTTACAATCTACTACATGTTTACATCTAATTATGCCAGCACCATTTGTTGAAGATGCTTTTTTTTCCCATTGTACATTTTTGACTTCTTTGTCAAAAATCAGTTATTCATAGTTATGTGGATTAATGTCAGGGTCTTCAATTCAATTCAATTGGTCTACATGTGGGTTTTTATGCCAATACCAAGCTGTTTTTATTACTATAGCTTTATAGTAGAGGTTGAGGTAAGTAATGATGATGCCTCCAGAAGTTGCTTTATTTTACAGAAGAGTTTTAGTTGTCCTGGGTTTTTTGTTTTTCGATATGAAGTTGAATATGGTTTTTTCTAGGTCTGTGAAGAGTTGTGGTCAAGTCCTGACTGGAGTAGTCTGTAATGCCATATTCTCTGAGCCAGCTGCCTTGAAGTTATTTTTGGATGTTGGATCATCTGAGCCTTTCAGGGGGTCTTTCTTGGACTAACCATATTAGCCTGGAAGCAATCCACAGGTTCTCATCTTCTGTGGAAACAAAAGCAGAACCTCTTTTCCAAAGCAACATATTTTACACATAAACTTAACTCAACAGCTTTTACAATCAAATGTCTTTCTACAGTTAAAAATCCCAAAGACAATATAATCCAGATTCTCTGTGTGATTTTCATCTTTATGTGGCTTATTTTTATATTACTTTTACTGTCTCTTTAAAGACTTTGTTTTTTAAAAACTATTTCTTTATATAACTGTCTATATTCATTTTCTTCTCTCTTCTAAGCCTACATACATTTTTACAGAGACTGTAAACCATTTAAAGTCTTATTTCATCTGAATCTGCCTTATTGTGAATCTATTGCTTTAAACTGCAGTGATTAGTGCTGAAGTAGCAGCCTTGGCTACTGACTCCTCCCACCTCAGCTTTTCAACATGGTCGAGATAATTCACTGCCAGCTATGGGAACCATGTTTTCTGCTGACTCTGGAATGCAGTGTGTCTATGCTTCTATAAAAACAGCATGTAGTCCAGAAACTTTTTTTGTCTGTACTAGCAAAGGCTAAATCTACCACACAGCATAATGTGTGGCTTGGAGATGCATGCCTCTGTGTACCATGGTGGGAATCTGCCATGCTGCAGGTCAAACCCACACACCATGAACCTGCCATAGAGTAGCTCAAGCCCACAGGCTGTGGTTGGCGTGAAAGAGACAACAAGAAAGCTGTTTTTAGCTCCATTTTAGAATCTTTTTTAAAAAAAAGTGTTCTCAGGTTTTAGGTGGAAACTCTTGCCCCATGTTTTGGCACCATTTGTAGTCAGAAGATTTCCTATATCTTGGCCTGCCAGCAGTTGGGACAAATCTCTCCCACTCGCATTCCCCAAGTAAACACACAGAAGATTATATTAATTATAACTTCATGGCCATGTCTCAAGCCTTTTACTAGCTAGCTCTTACATCTTAAATTAGCCCATAATTATTAACCTATGTATCACCACATGTTTCATGGCTTTACCTGCATCCCATTGCTTGTTGGTTCTTGGGTGGCTCAATGGCATCTCTCCCTTCCACCACCTTCTTCTTGTCTCTCTCTTTGGATTTCCTCCCTGCCTCTAAGCTGCCTTGCCATAGGCCAAACAGCTTTATTTATCAACCAATCAGAGCAACACATATTTATAGCATACAGAAAGACATTCCCCCATCAAAATCCTATATCTTTGTGTCTGCAGGACAGGTCACTTCACATGCTCCAGCAGATCACAGATGGGGTGGATGTTTGGGTGGGCCAACACATAGTCCTGGTTCTGGGCTTGGCTAGTTGTAGGGTTGGTCAGCCCACCAGCTCTCCCATGTTCTCATCATAAGGATGAGTTCTCCTCCACTGTCCTGGCAAGTTTGTCTCTTGCAGTGATGAGCAAGGAGCTGGTCCAGTTCTGCTGTCATGTCCTCAGAGTCAGATCTCCCATATCTATACCTTCAGGGCCAGCTCTACTGTGTTGCCCAGGCATGGTGTATGGACCACTCTCTCAAGTGCTGCAGGTGATAAGGGGCAGGGGCATGGCCAGCCCTCCCAACTGCCTCAGGTGTTGATGGGTATGGGGGGGATATCTCTCACCTGCCCATGCTGCCACTTGGCAGATGAGTAATGGGGACAGCTTTCCTATGCTCACAGCTATGGCACTGTGCTGGTGGCCATGTCAGAGTGCAGCAGATGGCAACTGAAGTTCAAGTTGTCAGTCCACTAAGAGGAAAATCTGTGATGTACCAATCTCATATGGGCAAGACCATGAGACTACAGACTCTGAAATATCTTTTGCTTCTGCTGTATCTTTGGTATTTGTTATGATGTATATGATTGTTGGGAGTCCCCCATTGCCTGTATTATAGTGTGTGCTGTGGGATGGTCTGTATGTCAAATTGCTCTGATTGGTCAATAAATAAAACACTGATTGGCCAGTGGCCAGGCAGGAAGTAGGTGGGACAAGGAGAGAGGAGAATTCTGGGAAGCGAAGGCTGAGGCAGAGAGACACTGCCAGATGCCTCCATGACCAGCAGCATGTGAAGACGCCGGTAGGCCACCAGCCACGTGGCAAGGTATAGATTTATGGAAATGCATTAATTTAAGCTATAAGAACAGTTAGAATGAAGCCTGCCACGGCCATAGAGTTTGTAAGCAATATAAGTCTCTGTGTTTACTTGGTTGGGTCTGAGCGGCTGTGGGACTGGTGGGTAACAAAGATTTGTCCTGACTGTGGGCAAGGCAGGGAAACTCTAGCTACAAGTGTGTTTATCTCATAAAAACATCTGGATCTATTGGGAATTTTTGGATTGTCAAAAAGATGATTCCTCCTTAAGCTGTATAATCTTGATGAATATAAATGAATACAAAGATATGCTATGAAATCAACCATAAATTCTCCCTAGAAGTGGCTTTCAATCACAGTTCAAATTAATGATACTAGGAGGGAGAATGGCTCAAATTTTCTTGCTGAGAACCACTAGTTTAGATTACACCAGATGCCTTCCTAATGGTTTTTAAGATAAACTATCCCAGACAAGCAAGGACACGTAACTATGGTGATATTGTATTCCCCAAAATATTGTGCACCCTAAGAAACTGATCTAGGGTCAGAGAACTAGATATAGAGGTGAGAAAATGGTGGCACACACGCCTTTAATCCTATCACTTGGGAGGCAGAGATCCATCTGGATCTCTGAATTTAAAGCCACACTGGAGACAGCCAGGCATGGTGACTCAGGCCTTTAATCCCAGGGAGTGATGGCAGAAAGCAAAAAAGTATATAAGGTGTGAGGACCAGGAACTAGAGCTGGTTAAGCTTTTAGGCTTTTGAGCAGCCGTTCACCTGAGATCCATTTGGATGAGGACTCTGAGGCTTCCAGTCTGAGGAAACGAGATCAGCTGAGGAACTGGTGAGGTGAGGAAGCTGTGGTTTGTTCTGCCTCTCTGATCTTCCAGCATTCACCCTAATACCTGGCCCCAGGTTTGTTTTTATTAGCAAGAACCTTTAAAAATTCATGCTACATCTGAGCTGTTTGTCTAAATTGTATATAAAAAAGTCCAATTATAGCTAGCCGGCAAGTGATTAATTCCTTGCACCCATTCTTGACCTCAATTTGTGAGAACAAGTTCTGAGTAGCCAAGGCTACAGAAACTTAATTGACTTTGTAGCCCCAAATGAGGGCTGCAGGTGTTCTTGGATAATCAGAAGTTATATACAGGACAGAAAATATACTTTTAAGTTTTAGGCATTTTGGTCATTAGTTTCATGGAAAGTGCCTGCCTGAGCTGATACTAAGAAATATACAGTAACCTGGGTTGAGAATCTATGACATCCCCTAACATCTCCCTTGTATCTCCATGCCCTGAGACTCCAGGGCACTTCTGCGATTCCAAGTAAATCTAAAATTTAGGACTTCTGGTTACAGAGTGTTAGTTAAAAATGTTTACATAGTAGTGGGTTCTATAATCATTCACTTAATATGGAATGCATCCTTTTTGTGACCCCTGGATTGCCTGAAAGAGTTTGTTGGGATATATAAGCTGTAAAAAGACTCAAGAGGACAGAGCAATGAAGGAGCAATGTAGTAGTACAACATGAAAGAGGACAGCATGATGAAAATAACATGAAGAAAATAAAGAAAAGAAACCATCAAGTGAGTGCATGAGTTTTTTTTCATTTTTCCCTAACCCATCAGATAGAAAAGTCATAGCCTGGCAAGGATTATGGATTCCTCTCAAATCCTGAGCTGTTTTGGGGCTGGCACTCCAGCCAGCCTTAGGGGTGGCTTACTCACAATTCTGCCAGTGGGGTTGGCTCTATTGTGCTGCCCATGTGAGGTGCATGCCATGCTCTCCTGCATCCACACAATTTTTGACAAAGAAATCTAAAATATATATTGGAGAAAAGAGCATCTTTAGCAAATGATGCTAGTGAAACTGAATTAATATATAGAGAAAACTGAATCTAGATCCTCATTTCTCATGCTGCAAAAAAGACAATTTCAAATGGACAACAGACCTCAACATAAGACCTGATAACTGGATCTGATGGATGAGAAAGTACTTCAATATAGGGACTAGAACAATAATAATGCCTTGTAGTGTAAGTGTTAAGAATATCAATCAACAAATGAGATCTCACAAAACTAAAATGCTCTTGTACAGAAAAAAATCACTTGAGTGATTTAGGTACCAGGGTTAATTGTTGTTTGGAAATGATTTGGGCAATGTTTCTTCTCTTTCTATTTTATGGAATAATTTGAGGAGTATTGGCATTAACCCTTCTTTGAAAGTCTGGTAGAATTCTGTGCTGACTCCATCTGGGCCTGGGCTTTTCTGGTTGGGAGACTTTTAATGACTGCTTCTATTTCACTAGGGTTTATAGGTCTTTTTTACATTGCTTCTCAGATCTTTATTTAATATTGGTAAGTGGTGTCTATTAAGATAATTTCCCATTTATTTTAGATTTTCCATTTTGGTAAATACAGATATTTTTATTACATAATTTTTTTTTACTGATTATTCAGGAATTTCACATCAAACACTCCAATAATACCCACCTGACAGTCCTCCCAGGTCTACTACCTTCACCCTTTTGACCTCCCTGCCCATTCCTACCCCCCCTCAAAAAAAAGAAGAGAAAAATAGTCCAATCTGTGTTGCCCATATAATCACTAGAGCGTGGTCAAACTTTCAGTGGCCAACTCCTAAAGAAAACTGAGTCCTGCCCACACACCTACCAAAAGCCATCAGTTGTTGAGAGCTACAGCATTTTCAACATCCTCTTTATCACAACTTGTTAAAGAGTTCTTATTCTGGATGAGAGATTTCTGTTGAGGCTGTAACTTTTTTTTTGGTGGGGAATGGAGAGAGGGTAGGGGTTGTCATAGAAGCTGTCTATGTCCCTCTTTCTCAACTGTGAGTCTGTAGTCATCAGTACTACTACAAAAGTAGCTTCTTTGTATTTTACAGTCAGCAGGAGCATGGATCATGAACTTGCATATGGTTTCTGGTAACAGCACAGACCAAGGACTCTATATGGTCTCAGGTGGTAGAACAGACCTCACATCAACTTGTCCCTTGACAGTTGCATGGCCAGTAGACATCAGCTCAGCTTCAGGTAGCAGCACAGACTATGGACATCTGCATGGCCATTGGTGGTAACATGGGCCATGGACATCAACAGAGTCTCTGGCCACAGTAGGACCATGGACCCATACATAGCCTTCTGTGGCAGCACAGCCCACAGACATCAAAATGGCTTCAGACAGCAGCACAGACCACAGCATGGCTTTCAGTGGTAACATGGACCATAGACATTAACACTCCTTTCCCCCCACACTGCAGGATGATGGACATCCACATGACCCTCAGTATTCAACACAGCCTGGGGCAGTGGACCATAGATACCAATATGATCTCCAGGGGAAGCATGGACCATAGAGTTCTTTTGAGGAGGTCCAATCCAGAAAATGAACCATTCTTTATCTTGGACATCTGTTGTTTAGAACCAGGTTGCTACTGTGGCTACGTAGAATGTTCAGGGGCTTAGTTTGCACATGCTCCAGATTGTTGCATACCTCTCTGTTAGTCCTACTTGGCAATGACCAGCTTCCCTGTCCACTGCAGCCTTTTCTCAAGCTTGTCACCGCTGTTGCATCTCCACTGTGCACTCACTGTTCCGTTCCTCCATCTTTCCCACCTCTCCATTGATTATTTCGTTATCGTAGTGGTGCTGGAAATTGCAGGGTGTCACACAGAACACACACACACACACACACACACACACACACACACACACCACACACACACACAGACATTCCCAAACAGCTTTGCATGCAAATATTCATTGCAAAGGGTCATTGGTCTGGTTCAATGCTTCTCATTTATGAAGTACCATAAATGCTTGACCATTGCTGAGACTTGTCTCAGATAGCCTGCTGTTGTCCAGGGTCAGGGTGATGTTGTGGCTAGGCATGGTATCCCGTGCAAGCTTTTGGCTGCCCCAGACCTCCCTGCTCTTGGTGACTGCCACCTGGTGGCTTGCTCCAGGGCTTAACCTTTATGTTTGTAGCTTGCTGGGCAACACCTCCATCCTGCATGCACCCAGCAGGATGAGCTGGCACCCTAGTGGCTCCATGTTTGGGCCAAGTCAGACAGTTGTCCTAGAGCTGGCCCCATTTAGATGGAACTCCTGCAGTGTAGTAGGTAGCCATTCCAGCTTGGATCTGGAAGTTCCAACCCCCATTGAGACTCTGGAAACGGTCACGCCTACGAGGCAGGGCCAGGGGAGGAGCCAGGCAACCTGAGAGCTGGATGGGCCAGTACTCGTTCTGTGCGCTGGCTCTATGCCTGGACACTGAATGGTGGAGGTTGACTGAGCAGAGCTCCAGAGAACACCGCTGAACTGCAATACACCTTCCCCAGACCCTGCGACCTACCTATTACTTAATTTGTGAGTTATGTCATTAAATAAATATCCTTTTAACTACGTGGCATGGCCAAAATAATTTCTCCAATATCTGGCACCCAACATGGGGCATGAACCCATGACCCTGAGATTAAGAGTCTCATGCTCTACCGACTGAGCTAGCCAGACCTCCAGGTTACTGCACACCATCCTTTCCTTGGTGCCAGCAGCCCCATGCCTCATCCAGCATGACTTTTGTGCTTGCTGCCTGCTGGCTTAGACACAGCAGCCAATGCTACAGACTCTTCATTCACCACACATGGCTCTGTTCCATCATCTTTCTTTCCAATTTCTTGAGTCCAGTTTTTAAAAGTATCTTTCCATAAGATTTGCCTCCATGCCCCCACCTGTTTGCTTTCTCCAGAATACAATTTTTAAGATTCTCCAGATTTCCTTAGTGTTGTTATTTCTTCCTTTTCACCTTCTTTCTCTGCCTATTAGTTAATTTGGATAAGGGTTTGTCTATCTTGTTGACTTTCCCAAAGAGCCAACTCTTTGTTTCATTGATTCTTTATATTTTTGTTTGTTTCTATTTTGTCGATTTCAGATTATTTATTGCCATCTACTCCTTTTGGGTATGATTGCTTCTTTTTGCTTTAGAGCTTTCAGGTGTGCTATTAATTTGCTAGTATGAGATCTCTCCAATTAAAAAAAAAGTTTATTGATTCTTTGTGGATTTCATACCATGCATTTGGATCCCACTTATCTCTCCTTCCCCTTGCATCTGCCCTCTGTCCTTGCAAACTCTCCCCAAAACAAAACCAAATTTAAAAGAAAAACCAAAAATCAAACAAAACAAAGACACAAAACAAAAACAAAAAATAAAAGAGAGAAGAACCCTGTAGAAGCTGTAGTGTGGCCCATTCAGTCAAACTGTTTACCCTTAAGTCCATTCATCTTTACTTGCAAATGTTCATTGCCGTGAGTCATTGATTTTGCTCAAGGACTCTGGCTTCTGGCATGCCAATAATGGGCTGTCACTATGGCTCCTCTTGGATATCTTGTTGTTGTTCTGTGTCTCGGAGATCTTGCTGTTTTGGGTTTGTAGGTTTGTTTCCTTCACATGCTCCAACAGTTAATAGATGGGTTGGATGTTGAGCTGGGCCAACTCATAGCCCTGGTTCTGGACCTGGGTGGTCGCTGGGTTGGTCAGCCTGCCAACTTTCCTTCATGGTACCTACCCAGGTGAGCTCTCCAATGCAGCCTGAAGCAAGGAGTAGGGCCAGTTCTGCTCACAGGTCCTTAAATCTGAGTCACCCAAACTCACAACCCCAGGGCCAGCTTTACTGTTTTTCCCAGGCAAGGTGCAGGGCCCTCTCTTCCAATTGCTTTAGAGGGCATTTTTTAATGTAAGCACTTAATGCTATGAACTTGTCTTTTAGATCAGCCTTATATCCCATAAGTTTGGTTATTTTGTCTATTCATTCAGTTTTAGGAAGTTCTTGATTTCTTTTTTGATTCCTGTCTTGATCCATTTTTCTAAAATCTTATTATGATGAGTATGTACTGAAGTATCCATTTGTGGATATCCGTTTACATTTATATATATATATATATATATATACATATATATATATGTATTTCAAACACACACACATATATATGTATGTGTGTGTGTGTGTGTGTGTGTGTGTGTGTGTGTGTGTGCATGCTGTTGTGCTGTCAGCTTTATGCCAGCAGCATTTTGTGGTTGTATTTATAGAGTTTGAACTTTCTTATTAGTGACTTTGTAGGTAAATTGGACTTTGTAGGTAAATCTATGTCTGTGATTATACAAATTGGTCTTTTACTTAAAATGAATATTTAAAGGATAGACTCTGCCTCTCAAATTATACTATTTAGTGCATATTTTAGAGTTGCCTGATTGTTTACTATTTATTTATGAATTAATATTTATTTATGTTCAGATTTTAATCACAATATAGGATCAATTATTTTTGAAGAGCATAGCAATGCTGCAATAATTCCATTTCTGTTTCCTTCTTTCTCCTTAGCATCATAATTTGAATTTCAAAATCTTTCAGTTTCACTGTCCAAAACAAATGGTTCTCTAGAGAAAATGTCCCTGAGCTACAAGCTGCTTCTAAACTACATGTTTGCAGTATTTCTTGGTCATCGGCCTCTTGAGATATGTATAACTAGTTTCATATTTTCCTATGGTAGGATATTATTAGACACTTTATGTTAGGGAAGCATAGGACATCTGAGTTTGTAAAGATGCTGTTCTTTTCATGCAGGTAAAAATGGGTGGATGTAGACAACTGTACATATTAAAGAGTGGTTTTTATTTATACACACAATGCTGTTGTAGGAATTATTGTGAACTTGGTCATATCATAAAGTTCATGAGGGAGCCATACCAGAGCAGATACCATTCAAGAAAAGGAACTGAGCATCACAGGAGAATCATTGTAAAAATAGTTATTGTCAAATTGGGAAAGGATAACAGACTTTTTGAGATAGAAACACTATATCTGGGGAACTATGAAAACATTGGAAACAACAAATAACTTTATAATGTTTTGGATTAATCATAGATTACAGCTAATTATTCTGTTCTTTGATGATTACAAAAACAAAAATAAAAGTCATAAGGATTATATGTTTTTATTCATTAGCTTTCAAAAGTGATAGGTACAAACTGATTGTCATGTAAAATAGAATCAGATTTCCTAGGAACTTGTCAAGTGTGCTCAAGGGAAACATTATAGATACCTAGGCAGAAATAAAATTTGACATGGAGATCAAAAGTACATGAAAAAGTACTTCTTAATGTAATTTCACTTTGAAATGAGATATGAAAAATTTCAAAACCCTATATAAATTTTCCAAGATCTGGAATTATGTTTCTTGTTTTATTCATAATTACCATCAACATAAATTTTATTTTTGAATTGTTAGTATGATAAGGAGGATTTGAACTTTTGACAAATCAGCATTTTTCTAGTTATGATAGAGGACAAAAAAGAGAATTCGAGTAATAAGGAAGTTATTGTTAAAAGGATTTCCTTAAGTTTTTGGGCAACTTTCTTTTATGAATATACCTAAATATTTTAAGTAATATAAAATTATTTATATTTACCATAATAAGTAAAAATAAAGGTGTTTTTGAATTAAAAAGTAGAAACCCTGGTTTTGCTTATGTTTAAAGAAGGTTTGTGACTATTTGGAAACTTAAAATACAAAATGTTTGAGCATGATAATAAACTTGCAATGCTTGTGGACATAGGAGGAAAATTGAGAGGTAGATGATTGTCCATATGACCACTAACAAAACTTGTTGGTGTCTATCCATTTAATTCTAATCTTTATTTGGAAATAATTATCAAATTTGCCCTTTATGATGACTAAATATCTGAAAATTTGTTTAGAAGATTCCTGAAATTCCTGTAAATCAAGGAAAGCAAACCTAAAACCCAGGGCAAAGTCTTAGTAACACTGTCCCTTGGCATCTGCATCTAGAAACCTTTTAAAAACTTTTCCTCTTGACTGTGATTTGGGATTTGACTTTGTCCAGTGGTTTTAAATATTTAATGTCAAACTTAGCCAGTTTTTATGGTTTTGGATATTTGAATATGTTCCAGACTTATATGTCCTTCTAACTCCAAATTCTTTAAAAAAAAACCTAATTCTTGTTTAGATGTTGGGGATTGGCAATGTGAAAGACAGATAATTTCTCAACTGACAAATACTCAACCAGAAATACTTCCAAGGACTTTAGCACTTGAGAAATACTTGGGGGTATAGTATAGATTTTCATTTTTGTAGATGTGGACCAAAAGCATTGCAAATAATATTTCATAAATTCTTTAAATTAACAAACATTATATATACATATTATGTAATATTTCAATAAGTATTTACAAAATGAAACAGTTAAATCAGGCTAGTTAACAAATGCATCACCTCACATGCTTATTGGGGATAAGATAATTTGAAGTTCTACTCTTAGTATATCTCCAGAATAAAACATTATGTTATTAACTATAGTTAGCATAATGCATAATTAATCTTCTCACACTAATGATCCCATCTCACTGTTTGTAACTTTTGACCAATATCTTCTCATTCTATCTTCACAATCCATCTTATTCATTCTATGGCCCACCATTGTGTTCTTTGCTTCTATGACTATGACTTCAGAGTCCACATTTCAGTGAGACCTTGAGTATTTTTCTCTCTTTCTTTATTTCCCTTAGCACAATGACTTCCAAGTTCATTAACATTATTACAAAACACAGAATTCCCTTTTTAAATGTTGAGGAATATTCCAAGGTGTGTGTGTGTGTGTGTGTGTGTGTGTGTGTGTTACTATGATTTCATTAATGCAAACAGGTTATTTTATGTACTGGTTTCTTGTAAATTATATTGAAATAAAAAGTGAAAGATAATTATTCATTATAACTTTTAAATTTCCTCTATATACATATCCCCCAAAGTAATGTTGCTAGATCCTGCTAGATCCCAAGTTCTATTTCTTTTTTTCTTTTGTTTTTGTCTATTATTTTCTTCTTTCCTTCTTCCAGCAGCTATCAATTGCCAATAGCTCCTCAGCTAGGCATGGGACTTCACGACCACTTGTTTCTATGTTGAGGTTTTTGTATGGCTTGAACTTTTGCAGGTCTTGTGCATGCTATCACAACCTTTCTGAGTGTGAGCACATATGTGCTACTGTCAGGAAAACACAGTTTTCTTGTTCACCACTTCTAGATTTTAAAGTTGTTCTGCCCCCTTTCCATAATAATTCTTGAGATTTAGGAGGAGGGGTATGATACAGATGTCTTTATTAAGGCTGGGAATTCTCCAATCTCTTACTGTCTTTACCTTAGTCAGTTGCAGATCTCTTTGTCAATTGTCATTTACTGTAAAACAGCTTCTCTGATGAGGGCTGAGAGATACATTAATCTATGAGTGCAACAGTAAGTCATTAGGAGTCTGTTTAATGCTATGCCAATTTAACAGAGTAATAGTAGTAAGTTATTCCCTCAAAGATGTGACCTTTCTAGTCACTAGTTTGTAGCCCTGTTTCAACTTGGTAAAATCAACCTAATATTCACATGGAAACATCACCCTTATTGGTTCTCTTTCATAGTGCTGAAAGGTGCTATGCATACTACTGGTAGTCATCAAACCTGTTATATTTAGACTTTTTGATAATACCACATTCAAGAAGTGTCAAGTGATGTTTCAGTGTGATTGAAATTTACACTTCTCTGTTAATTAGTCATGTTCAGTACTTGTTCAGATATCTGTTGGTCTTTAGGTTGATCGTGACATTAAAGTACAAAAGGATTTCACACATTTCAGATTTTTCCTTCTGGTCTGTTAATATAACTGTCCTAATTTACAGCTTCTCCTGATTCCACTTTAGGCAGTACTGACGACAAATTCAATGGGAAGAGTGAATCATTCTGTATCATCAGAATTTGTGTTTCTGGGACTCACCAACTCCTGGGATATCCAGCTGCTGCTCTTTGTGTTCTCTTCAATGTTGTACCTGGCAAGCATGATGGGAAACTGCCTCATCATTTTCACCGTGGCTTCTGACCCTCACTTACATTCTCCTATGTACTTTCTTCTGTCCATCCTCTCCTTCACCGATGTAGGTATTTCTTCTGCCACTTCACCCAAGATGATTTATGACTTATTCAAAAAACACAAAGCCATCTCCTTTAGAGGTTGCATTATTCAAATCTTCTTCATCCATGCCATTGGTGGTGTGGAGATGGTGCTGCTCATAGCCATGGCCTTTGACAGATATGTGGCCATATGTAAGCCTCTCCACTATCTGACCATGATGAGCCCTAAGATGTGCATCTTCATTTTAATTACTGCTTTGGTAGTTGGCCTTGTGCACTCTGTGATACAACTGGCTTTCATAGTAAATTTACCTTTCTGTGGTCCTAATATATTGGACAACTTCTACTGTGACCTCCCTCAGTTTATCAAACTTGCTTGCATGGACACATATAGAATGGAATTACTGGTCTCAATCAATAGTGGATTCATGTCTGTGGGTACCTTCTTTCTATTGATCATTTCCTATATTGTCATCATATTTACTGTTCAGAAACACTCATCAAGTGGCTCATCCAAGGCTCTGTCTACACTTTCAGCTCATGTGACTGTTGTGGTTTTATTCTTTGGTCCTGCCATATTTTTCTATACATGGCCTTCTTCCTCTACACACCTGGATAAGTTTCTGGCCTTATTTGATGCAGTTGTTACTCCTTTTTTGAACCCTGTGATCTACACATTGAGAAATCAAGAAATGAAGATGGCAATAAGGAGAATATTCAGACAGATAATGGGCTATAGACAAGTCTCCTGAATAGACATTGTGGACAGTCTTAATTGAGCATGGAAATTCATTATCACCCAACCTCTGAGGAAAACCTTTATTTGCATATGTTGATATGTTTTTGTATACATGCATACATACAAACATACATGTATACATAAATACATATATATGCCATTTTGTCTGATCCTCATAAGGAAAGGATAATTTCTTCTAAATGCATATATAAAATTACATGTATTTATAGTGCAATGATTATATTAATCAGGAGCCTTAATTCTTATGGATTAGCATTTGTTTGAAACAAACTCTTAGACATACCGAAGAGGAAATGTTTCTTTAAGACTTTCAGAACAGTGAAAAATTTTCATTTTGAATAGAAAATCCTCTTATAAGCTGCAGTTTCTGGGTATTATTTCATGGAACATTTATCTAGGGATATTGAGTTAAGTAATTTTTAATGTCTGTACCTTGCACACACTCTTTTCCATTTTTGGGACTTTTCAGGTATTGGATGGAGGTTAGAAATTACAAACACCTATGGGAGTCTAAAATGTGCAGATAGAAGCCTTGTGAGCTGTGTGAAATAGCAGGAAGAGGCCAAGGAAACATGTTAGCTTTTTCTGCCTGAGGAACAGTTTGCTATTCAAAGCCATTAAATTTCTATTCACCTTTCTTCCACATTTTCACACTTTTCTTCTAAAAATCATAATTCAGTTTTTGAGAAGTTCATGCATGAGTACAGCTTGATATTGTTTTCACCTTTCTCTTTTGCCCTGTAACTTTTCTGATGTCCTCTAATCTGTCCCCAATTCATAACAGTTCCTTAAATTATTGCTGTGCATACACACATACAGACATATAACTTTCTGAGTCCACTTAGTATTGCAAATATGCACATGTGTATATGGCTAACAACATGGGATTGGATACCCTATCAAGGATGTCATCCCTGTAAATACTGATCCATACTCTCTCAGAATCCATTGATTGCCTGTAGCAGAATGGCAGTATAGGATTTTCCTCTATAGTCTATGCTGCCTACAGCTTTGAATAGCTGCCTAAGTTTACAGTACCAAGCATGGATTCCTTCACATTGAGTCCAGTTAGACAACCTTTGCTAATTTTCCAGGGAGAGTGCCATTCTCACACTATTCTGGTGATCTTGCCAGGCTGGTCATTGTTATGGATGCTTTACAGCTGGGTAGCACTATTGATTGCTTTTCTTTTTTGCAGCTTGAATAGCACCTTCAGATATTATGAAGTAACTGAATCATGATAGAGAAGAGATCACATTACTTAAGGCAACAGAGATGGTGGAGTAGTGCTACTTCTGCTCCTTGCCATGATGGTGTCATTATGAGCTCCACATGCCACACATGTAGCTGAAAAGGTTGAATTTTAATCTTCTGGAAGTGTTCTTACTTTGGCATAAAAAATTAAAAATGTATTCTTTGCATAAATAAAAGATATTAATATTAACATTCATATAGAAGTATGAATGAGGATAGAGAGATGACTTAGTGGATGCATAAACTTGAAGACTTGAGTTATGATCCCCAGAAGTTGGCCAGGCATAGTAGATACCTGTAATCCAAGTACTCAGAAAGCAAAGACAGTAGATCCCAGGGTAGGTGGATTATCTAGACTAGCTATTGTTTAGCTCTGGATTCAATTGAGAGAACTTGTTACAATATAAGTAAAATAGAAAGTGATGGAGAGAGATACTTGACATTAAATTTAGGATTCTTCATGTCTGTGAACCTCATACACATACACACTGAAGGAAGGAAGAAAGAAAAAGATACACTTGACTACAAAGAGCCAAATCAATACCAAGCATATAGAGTAATGAAGGATGTGTCACAATGGGCTACTTCAAACTAAACTACAGACTTACAGTAACAAAACAGCACGTGATGGGCACAAAAACAGTGAAATGAAAGAGAAATAAAATTTAACCAAGACTGCTACAGTCCCTGAACTCCCATTTCCCTTTTATTGAAAATAGTCTTTTTCCCTCTCTTAATATATCCAGATTACAGTTTCCTCTCCTCTACTCCTTCCATTTCCTCCTTACCTTCCCTCCCATACAGGTCCACTCCCTTTCTGTCTCTTATTAGAAACAAACAGGCTTCTGAGTGATAATAATACAACAAAGATATAATAAGATAAAGCAAAAGCTAATACATCAAAACTGGACAAAATAAACAGAAGGAAAAGAGCCCAAAGAAAGTATCCAAACTAGATGTAGAAGCAGAGACCCACTCAGGAATCCCATAAAAACACTAAACTAGAAGCCATAATATATACACAAAGGATCTGTAAAGTAAAAAGAGAGAAAATAAGAAAATAAAATAAAAATGCAGCCAGGCTGACCCAACCCTCCTCATAGGCACCACAATGATGAATGAACATCTGATAGAGAAGTGGGAAAGATGGAAGAGTGGAGCAGGCCGTGCACATTGTGGAGAGAAGTGGAACTGGAGATGTGTTGTGGCCTAGTGGGGTCAGGACGGGTGGGATCACCCTGGCTCTGGAAGACAATGGGGGCCACCAGAGGCCTTGTTGGTGGTTGGTGGTCCATCCTGCTGCCCCAGACCATGATGATAAAGCCCGAGTTCCATGTGGATATACAAGGTCTGTGTTGGTGGCTGAAGCCTTGGTGATGTCCTCTGACTTTGATGCCTCAGGGAGGGGTGTGTGTTGATATGAGTGGCCTGTGTAGCCACCTGAGGCCATGGTGATGTCCGTACCCATGTTGCCACTGACCTGGGTCTGTACTGATGTCCGTGGCCCATGTTAACCACTGAAGGCCATGCAGATGTCCATGGTCTATGCTGCAGCCTGTAACCATGTTGATGTGATGCTGCTGGTAGCCATATTGATGTGAGTGGCCTGCGCTGCCACCTGAGGCCAAGTTGATTTCCATGGTCCAGGCTGCCTCCAAGGGCCTTGTGTGGGTCCACTGGAGGTCATCTTAGTGGTCTGTGCCATGGCCAGAAACCATGTGGAAGCCCATGATCTATGCTCCCACTAACTGTAGAGAGCAAGGAAGCTACTTTTTCAGTGATCTTGATGACTGCCAATGCACAGTTGAGAAAGAGGGGCAAGGGAGACATCTGTGACAACCCTCACACCCCCACCAGCCCCCAAAGTAACAGCCTAAGCAGAAAACCATTGAGGAGAACTCTTAAAAAGTGTTATAAGAATGCTGAAGTGTAGCTCTCTACAATTGATGGCTTCTGGTGGGGTGCAAAAGGGGAAAGGGTCAGTTCTATTTAAGGTGAAGGCCCCTGAGAGTTTGACCATACTCCAGTGAGTATATAGATAACACAAATTGGACTTTTTTCTTCTTTTTTTCCTTTCTATTTTTATTGTTTCTGGGAGGGGAAGTTATAAGGGCAGGGCAGTGGTGTAGACATGGAAGGACTGGGAAGTGAATGTGATCAAGATGTATGTTGTGAAATTCTCAAAGAATCAATAAAAGTATGTTGAGAAAAATAAAAATAAAAGATAAGGTAAAAAAAGGCCCGACATGACATTATAAGACAAGGAACTTTCAGTGACAGCATTGAGTTTGGTTTTTGCTGGCCATTTAGTGTTGGGCATGTAGCCTACCTTTAAGAGTAGTTTGTTTCCCTAGTAAGACTCCCTTGTAGAAAAATAAAATTTCCTTTGCAAGTGGTTGGCACTTGGAGATAGCTTCTGGGTCATGGATGGGGGCCTGTGTCCACCTCTCCTTTCATTCCAGGACTCCATCTGGTTCAGACCAGTGCAGGCCCCGTGCATGCTGCATCAGTCTCTGTGTGTCATACGAGCTTTGATCATGTTTATTTAGAGGGCCTTGTTTTCTTGGTGTCCTCCATCCCCTCTCACCCTGCTTGCCTCCTCTCCTAGTTGCTCTGTCCCTTCCTCTTCTGATAGAGATAACAGTCTGTCAACCTGGGCAGGTTCTAAATCCAAGATGATGTTAAGAGTTTGGGTGTTTCAAGGTCTCTCACTAGCTGTGTAATGTCTGGCTATGGGTCTCTGTATTTGTTCTCATGTGTTGCAGGAGGAAGCTTCTCTCATGACAGCCATCAAACTCTTAACTAAGGTGCCAAATGACAGACTGCAAAAATGACAGTCTCTGAATATGTCTCATGGAGACCCCTAGGACTGACGTTCACTCTCTGAAAACTGAAGCAGCGTGCCATTGCTGAGGACAACTTCCACACAGTGCAAGAGGTCAAGTTGGTTCAGGCTTGATGCCTCACTCCTATGTTCTAATCTCTTTGGCATGAGAAGGTATTTACAGGCTATAGAAAGAGAAATCTGGACACCAATCTAGCCATAAAGTCCTGTGACCTATAATCTGTCCTGCCTGAAAGATGTACTGTGGCAATGGAGGCACAGAACTTTTGGGAGTGGCTCACCAACATTTGCTTTAACTTGAGGCCCACAGCACCCAAGGGAGCCCATGACTTACTCTACCTGGATGGCCTGGAACTAGAAACTGTATAGTCCAGAGACCTAGAGTAGTTCCAAACAAAACTGGGAAAAAAATCAATGAAATGACTCCTAATGACATTCTGTTATACTTATAGATTGGTGCCTTGTCCAGTTGTCATCAGAGGCTTCCTCCAGCAGGAAATGGGAGCTGGTGCAGATTCACAGCAAGACATTATGCAGAGAGAGAGAGAGAGAGAGAGAGAGAGAGAGAGAGAGAGAGAGAGAGAGAGTCTAAATTGGAGGTTTCCATTGGGTCCCTCCCTTTGGAGATTGGAATTTCCATAGAAGAGATGGAGGAAAGACTGTTGAAGTCAGAAGGCATGGAGAACACCAGGAGATCATCATCCATTGAGTCAGTTAAGCAGAACTCACGTGGGCTCACAGGGACTAAAATAGTAAGCACAGGGCATGTGAGGGTCTGCACTAGGTCCTCTGCATATATACTTTGGCTGTTAGCTTGATGTTTTTGTGGGACTCCTAACAGTGGGAGCAGGTATGTCTCTAACTCTTTTGCCTGCTCTTCAGACTCTTTTTCTCCTATTGGGTTTCCTATATGAGGGCTTTTGCCTTGTCTTACTGTATCTTGTTTTGTTGTGTTTGGTTGTCATATCTTGGAGGGCTGCTCTTTTCTGAAGAGGAAAATGAGTGGGAGTGTATCTGGAAGAGAGGGAGATGTGAGGGAGTTAGCAGGAGTGGAGGGAGGGGAAACTGTGATTGGTATGTATTGTATAAGAGAAGAGTCTATTTTCAATAAAAATGACAGTCTCTTTAACAAGTGTGGGGCTGGGGAAAGTTAGATATACATGTGTTTATCTTTTTGTCTCATCTCATTAAGAAAAAGAACAACTCAAAATTGATTAAAAAAATCTCAAAGGAGACCTGGATTTCTAAAACTAGTGCTGGAAAACATGAAGCAATGACTTCAATGTGTAAATATAGCCAAAACTTTCTCAACATGACTCTAATAGTTCATGAAAAATTTAAGTTTTGACAAATCATATTGCATGAAATTGCAAAGTCCATGCAGCAAGATAAATATTAAACTAACGAGTCACTCTATGGAATGAGAGACAGTCTGTGCCAGATATCCATTTAAATGATATTCATATCCTGCATGCATAAAGAATTAAAAAAACTAACCACTATACATACCCATAATTCAGTCAATAAATGGGCTAATTAACTGAACCAGTAGTTCTTAAATAAGCAAAATGGCTAATAAATAAATGAAACAAATTGTAAACATACGTAAGGGAAATGAAAATCAAAACTACACAGAGATTCCATCTCAGCCCAGTCAGAATGGCTATTTTTGGGAAAATGACAACAAATATTGGTGAAGATATAAGAATAAAAGAATCTTTATACATTGTTGAATAAATGTAACATAACCTAGTTACTATGAAAATCAGTATGACAATTCCTCTAAAAATTAAATACTAGCCATAATACATTGTAGTTATAATAGTTTGAGCATACATCTCTTAAGTCAATATTAGCTTTCTGTAGAGATATCAGTATTCCCATGTTTATTATACCATTATTCACAACACTCAACTGTGGAACTAGCCTAGGTGCATGAGTAGATAAAGGAACAAAGAAAATATAAAATCTATATACAGTCCAGTATATAAGTAAAAGAAGTAACAAAGTTATATCATTTTGAGGAAAATTGATGTCCCTATAGCTTATCATGTTAAGTGAAATAAGCTAGATACAGAAAGATAAACTTGACATGACCCTTATCATATGTGGAACTTAGAGGAAGAAAAAACATGAAAGCGAAAAGTAGTATGGGGAAATGAAACAATATTAGAGAGGGTGAATGTGTTTAAAGTTCATTATGTTAATGTGTGAAAATGGCTTTATAGACCCTTTACTTTGCACCATTGCATAAGATAATGGAAGCAAATAAACTCAATAATATCAGCTATGAAATAAGAGACACTCAAAAGTGAATCTGCATATGTCTCAGTTTTTTACTTCACCCAGTAATTATGAAGTACTTCTCAAGTACCTGACATTTCCTTTATATATTTGGGATATTTCAGTGACAAAATATAAAAAAAACATTTTGGCACCTATATTCTAATTGATCTAAAAAGACAGTAATTATAGTAAATAGTAAGTTATAAGCAAGATGAAAATGTGTGCAACAACATAATTGAACAGAGAGATTTATCTGGAACTGCAGAAGAGATGTGAGGATGTGGTAGAGTTTTACTTCTGGGTGAATCAGAGTTAGATTTCTGGATAGGTGCCATTGAAGAAAACTATGGTATATCTGAGTGAATTGCTATGTAGCTGTTCCATAAAAACAAGAAGGAAGAAGACTATTCCAATTAGTGCAAATGTACAAAGCACCCATTCTTTTCAAGAACTAGCAAGAGAGGTTAAAAACGGCACAATTTTGTCTGTGTGTGTGAATAGTGGGATAATAGTACAGGAGGGAAAATTGTATTGGATACTGTGTGTGAGTAGTTTGATTATAGTACAGGAGGGAAAATTATATTGGATACTGTGCATCACTGCAAAATATTAGCTTTTATTCTGTAAAAGGACAATCATTTCTAAGCAGTGAGGTAACATATTAACATGAAAAATTTAATCTCTGACTGTCATGGTTAGAATAGTACTGATGAATGTACTACAAATGTCTGCATATTGTCAAGAGTTGAAATCATTTATGAATGGAACATATATAATCGATTCTGTAGTATCACAGATGGTAATTCATAGTAATAATCTCAATATATCTTGAATAGTTCTCTAAAAAGTTTAGTCAACTGATATAACCACAGGAAAAAGGAAAATTGTGAATAACTCTGTTTTTAATTTGATGTGAAATGAGGAATTGTCATCATTGAAGACAGGGAAGACTTCTAGAGTTTCAAAAGACTGTAGGGAGTTTCAGAAGCTCAGTATTTTTCAGGTTATATCTAAGAAATTTTAGATATTTTCATTAAAACCAAAGTAGAAAACCAGATATACAAATTTGGTATACATGCCAGAAATATGAGGCATTATATGGCATATAGATATTGCTTAAAGTTATGAGACTTGATGAGAAAGACTAGAGAGTGACTGTAGATAGGAAATAGATGATGTTGAAGACTCAAGCCCTGTACCTACATATATCATATAATAAAAATAATGAGGGTAGTCAGTGAAGACATAGTATGAGCAGTTAGTGATATATGAGTAAATCAAGATTTGTTTTTAGTGCCAAGAAAATCAAACAAATGTCAATATGCTGATGGCACAATAAGATCCTGAGTTAAAAAGATTATTAAAAATCATTCACTTAATTTATATCTGGGAAGCATCAGAAATATGTAAAGGAAATTTTTAGTGGGATGACTAGGGGAGAATCCTGAGTGGAATATTTTGGTAGAAAATAAAAGGAGAACAATGGAGAAAGATTAGAGACTAATCTGAAGAATTTTTGTTATGCAAAGAACTTCAGCATAATAGGAGGTTTTACTATATATTTCAGTAAGAGAGTAGGCAAAACCTTGTTGAATGCTGAGGGTACTGATACAATAGTTGAGGAAACATGGATGATGTAAAAGAGAGAGAGAGGGAAATGCTAAAGCATTTATGGGTCTGTGGGTCTGTGTATTTGTTTCTTGGTTATTTTGAGTAACCAATGTAAACTTGAATAGGAGAAGCTATGATCTTATGAATGAGACTTTTACTAGATGGGATCTGTTATCATTTCCTCATGAAGACTGAGGCATTCATGAGATCATCATACATCCTTGAGTTTATATTAGAGCTAATCCATTAGCCATATTTGTGGTTGTCCTCTGGTATATCTGTGAATGATTTGGACCTTGGGTTGGAGTCCTGGTGATGTAACCTCTTCTGAGTTTTTCAACCCCTACAAACAAGCACAATAAACTCATTGGTTTACTAAGGTGAACTTGGATGGAATCCTTTGGTGTGTGAGTGGCTTTTCTATCTGGGTTAGTAGGTGCCTCCTTATGTGTTCTCAGGGAAAGTCATACAACACTTGGACCTAGAGTAGGGACAGAGAATGAAAAATGTACCAGTGTGAGAAACTGGAGTGGTGAGTCACAAAGTGTCCATTTTCTCTGCATGATATGTGGTGGCATGCCACTTTTCTGTGGCTGCAGTTGCTTGTTCTCTGCCATGGGTTCAAGACATTCAATTGAAACTGAAATCAGCTCACAGGAAAAATGGCACTAAATGGAAAAATTACAAGCACAAGATATACAAATGGGAACTTTCATGTTAGTCTTTTGATTTTAATTAAAGTAGATGAAACTAAAGAAATTTTTATGACACTATTTTCTGTGTTCCATTCATTGAAAGCCACTTCCAAAGCTGATCTGTCTCATTTTTTTTGACTTCTATAGGTATCACAAAGGGAATAAATACATATCTGAAGATTCAAAGCTAACATTCACAAATAAAAGAAAATACACAATCTTTATTTTTCTGGGTCTGGGTTACCTCACTCAAAATGATCCATTTCCAGTTTCATCCATTTATATGTAAACTTCATAATTTCATTTTTAATAGCTAAATAATATTCCATTGCAAAAGTATAGAACATTTTTATTATCTATTAATTGATATAGGCTCTTCCCATTTCCTTTCTTTTCAGGTTGTTCTAGGACTTTATATTCTACTTCCAAAACTACACCTTAGTTTGGTTTAAGTAAGTGATCATAGTTAAACTTTGAGATAATATTTACCTATTATCAAGGAATAATAGCAATGATTTACTAAGACAAAAACTTTGAGAGAGTGTCTCACTATGTATCCCTGGATGTTCTGGAACTCACTCTGTCGATGGGGCTGGCCTCAAACTCACAGAGTTCTATCTGCTTCTGCCTTCTGAATATTTGGGTTAAAAGCATACACTACCATGCTCAGCCATAATTGTTTACTTTAATATCCACGTGGTTAAGGATACCTCAACAACTCCAGTTTTCTTATCATCTTTCTACTCAGTGTTATACTATGAGTTATAAAATTCTTTGGTCACCATGGCCCCAGTGGCACCCTAACTGCTGCCAAGGGCCATGTCTGGGTCCATGTTCCTGCTAAAGCTGAGGTCTGTGATGATGTCCATGGCCCAGGTTACCACAGAGGGTCATAGGAACCACGTGTTGAAATGGAGAGGCCATGCTGCACACATTGTGCCCTGTACTGGCCCTGTCCCTCACTGGACACTGCAGTAGGTGAGCTGGCCCCATCTTCCATTGGAAAGCTGGCACCCACATTCAAGAGAGATGTCCTGTTCCCGCAGCATTGGCATGGGAGAGCTGGGCCCAATGGCATGGTCCTAGGAGAGCTGGCTCTGTCCCTCACTCGAGGAGGATGGTGACCCAGACTGACCAGCTCAGTTCCCACCTAGATCTATATCTGGAGACAGAAATTTCTCCAGTCCTGCCCTGCCCAGCAGTCCAGACAAATCTCTCCCACCCCGAGTCCCACAGCTGCTTATAAATAATCATTCAGAGACTTATATTAATTAAAAACTATATGGCCTATGACTTCAGTTTCTTACTAGCTATCTCTTTCATCTTAATTTAACCCATTCCTATTAATGTATATGTTGTCACATGGCCATGGTCTTACCATCTGCTCGCATCTTGTGATCCACTGGAGTGAGTGAAGGGACTGGTCCTCCAGAACAATAACCACAGGTTCTCCGGACAGGAACAGGGTACCAGAGAAGAGTTTTGGTGAGGGTTCAATGATGATGGTGTGCCAGAGGCCTTGAACAAGACCAATGACTCATCACAATGAACATTTTTGGGGTGGGAATGATTGGAAAAAAAGGTATACTATGTGGCACACGGCAGCTCCCGATGCCACTAGGATGAATAAATAGGTGTTGGAAAGACAGGAGAACTAGGTGGGTTTTTTGTTTGTTTGTTTTGCTTTGTTCTTAATTAATTTTGAGAGGTCATGTTGGGGGGCATCCTGCAGGGGTGAAGGGCAGATATGGAAAGATTGAAAGTGAGCAGGACTGGAGTACATGATGTGAAACTCCCAAAGGGCCAATAGAGACTTGTGTTTAAAAAGAAATTCTTTGGTCACACAGACCAAACCAAGTAAGTCTTCAGAGCAGAGAATCCTGTAACCATGGGATCCTTCCAAATTGCCATGTTTTTGTAGTATCCCTTGGTCAGTGGTCTCTTGAGATGTGTATAATTAGCTTCTCATCTCCCTAATGGAAGATTCCACATAGCACTTTATGTGAGAGGACCCAGAGAAACCTGACTCTGTCAAGATGGTGTTGTTATCACTCAGGTAAAGTGGATAGATGAAAATAAACTTAAGAAAGCTTGAGTGGCCTGTTCAGATGTTAGTTTGTGCTTGGATCTGTTGTGGACATGAGTCATATCTTAAAATGCTTGTAGAGACTATAGCAAAGGAGAGAATGATCAGTAAAAGGACTTGAACAGCACAGGAGAATAGCTCTTAGACACCAGTTGGAAGTATTAGAAAAGGCTAAGCAACTGACTGCCTTTGAGCCAGAACCACATTGTAAGTGGCTTTGAGAAGCCAAACAACCTTGCCACATTTTCTAGTAAGTTTATGCCATTATTAATCATTCTATGCTCACTGAAGATTGATTGAATGAGTGATATCTTATGAACTGCTAAGGAAAATATAAAAAATACATATAAATAAAAGGGAAAAAATTGTATGTTTCTCTTCACTTTTAAAAATAGGTGAGTATCAACTATTTGCCTTCTATGAATCATTTGGTGAGTATTCTGTAAACAGAAGCAAATTTTTAGAAATATCTGTTTTCTAGATTGGAAAAATGTTATAAATACCTAATCAGAAGTAAATTTTAACATGAGACCAAAAATTCTAATGCTGAAAATAGACGTTGTCTGAATTGAATGACATTTCTAAATCTTAAACTAAAATGTCACTTAAAAATACCAATTTAATTTATTTTTCTTGTTTTCATCTGCCCTTTATAGTTGGAATCTTTGTATTCATTAGATTCTGATCAGTAATCTGTTCAGAAGGAATTAAAGAGGTATGAGGTGAACTTTCACATAAATATTTATCTGAAAAGAATACAGTATTATTTATATTTCTCAAACTATTAAATAACTGTAATGATGTACTTAAGTTAGGAGAGTCTAAATTTCCTTGGATTTAAGAAAGGCTTTGAAACAATGTGCAAAGAAAAAATACAGATAGATTCAACTGAGGGAGTTAAAGTCCTAATTCAAAAATGTTCTATGTCTAATATTTGTAAGCTATACCACTTTTTTTTCTTCCCAATTATATACCAACTTTTCAAATTTCATTGTCCCACTTGGAGTTTCCTTTTATTCTTATTTATTTATTTATTTGTTTAATTTTTAAACTTTTAGAATAATTTTATTTGAATTTAGAAGAAAAATACCCCAGGGAAGGCAAGATGTAAATCTCAGCAGCAGGAGAAACAGGAGAACATTCTCTCTCTCTCTCTCTCTCTCTCTCTCTCTCTCTCTCTCTATATATATATATATATATATATATATATATATATATATATATATGTAATCCTATGAGTTGATCTAGCATGAAGGTCAGACACATATGACACATATTATGAGTTCTTTAAAAGAAAGAGCAAAAAAGACCAAAGCATCTTTAGATTGTGTTTATAGAGAAAAAGGTTGAAAGCAAATACTACAATTCATTTGTTCTATTACTTCGTAACTTTATGCAATCCCTTTGCCTGTCTTTTCATATTATACTATCATATACATTTTATTTGCTTTTCAACAACTCAAACATACTGTTTTCCATTTTTCTTTTCTTTTTACTTTCATTTTATCTCTTACATCCTGTCATAAGCAGTTCCCCCTCCCTCCTTTCAACTCCCCTCTCCCTCTTCTGTTTCCCTTAAAAATTAAGCAGGTCTCCCAGGAATATCCACTGAACAAGATACAATGAGACTGGGCACAAACACTCATATCACAGCTGTATATGGCAACCCAGTAGGAAGAAAAGTGTCCCAAGTGCAGCAGAAGAGTCAGAGACACCCTCCACTCCCACTCTTGAGAGTCCCACAAGATAACCAAGCTACACAACCTAAGGTTTATGCAGAGAACCTCGCTCAGACCCTAATGGGGTCTTTGTTTGCTGCTTCAGTCTCTGTGAGCCCCTATAAGCCTTGCTTAGTTGATGCTGTGGACCATGTTCTCATGGTATCCTTGTCCATCCTCTCTGGCTCCTAAAATTCCCCTCCATCTCTTCTTAAGGGTTCCCCTGGCTCCACCTAGCATTTGGCCATGGCCATCAGCTGCTGGATGGTGTTCCTCTGACAACACTTGGGTTAGCCACTGATCTAAATGTATCACAGACAGTAGAATATCAAATTAAGAATCATTTTATTCTTTTTTTAGCCAGTCCTATTTGGTAGTATCCTGGGTTTCTGGGCTGTACTGCCTCTGGTTCCTGGACATCCAGGCAGTGTCAGGCATGGGTTCCATTTCCTGGCAAGGGCATCAAGTTGGACCAGTCATTGGTTGGCAGCTTCTACAGGTTCTGCACCACCATTACCCCAGCACATCTTGCAGGCAGGACAGATTGTAGGTCAAAGGTGTTGTGGCTGGGTTGATGTTCCAGGCCCACTGCTAGGAGCCTTGCCTGGTTATAGAAAATGGCCAGTTGGACTCCATATCTCAAAACACCAGAAGACTTTGATAATGTCACTCTTGCAGATTCCCATGAGTTTCCACTGCACTGGGTTTCTACATTGCCCTCATGACCCCCTAATTCTGGTTTTTCTCTCCCAGTACTTTCTCCCTCCATTCCTCCCACTGTCCTGCCTGATCCCTTCTGTTCCTATCCCCACTTGCCCCTAGTCCATCTGTAAAATCTATTCTCTTTTCCCTCCTCAGGGGGATTCATACATCCCCTTGAGTCCTCCTGGTACTTAGCCTCTCTGGGTCTGTGGATTGTAGCATGATTACCATTTACCTAACACCTAATACCAAGTTATAAGTGAGTACATACCATGTTTGTCTTTTTGGGTCTGGATGGCCTCATTCAGGATGATTTTTCTATTTCCATCCATTTGCCTGCAAATTTCATGATGTCATTGTTTTTTAACATCTGAGTAATACTCCATTATATAAATGTAACTCATCTTTTTATCCATTCTTCAATTGAGGGACATCTAGGTTAATTCCAGTTTTTTGCTATTATGAATAAAGTTGCAATCAACATGGATGAGCAAGTGTCTTGTGGTATAATGGAACATCCTTTGGGTATATGCCCAAGAGTGGTATAGCTGGGTCTTGAGGTAAATGATTTCCAGTTTTCTGAGGAACTGCCATATTGACTTCCATAGTAGCTTTACAAGTTTGTACTCCCATCACCAATCGAAGAGTGTTCTCCTTGATCCACATC